>NC_045452.1:5408038-5420062 GCF_002776525.5 Piliocolobus tephrosceles
CCCCTCCTCCCCCTTTCCCCTGGCCTATGTCGCCTGTCCACTCCCACCCTCACTGGGCAGGGGCCACTCCCTGGAGCTCCAGCTGATGTGTAAGAGGCCTTTCCTGGAGTCCCTGGGTCACTAAACCTCAGCCAGCATCGCCTCCTGAAACCAGCCCCTAAGAGACCCAAGCTTATCCACGGTGCAGGTGCCTCCAAAGAAGAGGCCCAGGAGAGGGTCTAGGGAGGCCACAACTCCCTGTGTGACCTCAGCCCTTGCTACCACTCTGTGCATGGTAGGAGGTCCCCGGACAAAGCACCAAGCATCTGGGTCCATTTATGACTATTTGGGACATAACAGCCTGGTCATCGCTGGTGCACGTTGTACCCACAGGCGATCACATTGTACCCACGGGCGATCATGCTGTACCCATAGGCGATCACGTTATACCCACAGGCGATCACATTATACCCACAGGCGATCATGTTGTACCTACAGGTGATCATCATTTCAGGGGCAGAAACTCCCTCTCGCTGGCCCCATAGGCAGGTCCCGCTGTGATCCCCTTTGTGCAGATGGGGATACAGCCCAGAGAGGTGAGGCAACCCGTCCAAGTCACTCAGCTCACGGGCACAGATTCTAAGGCCCAAGCTGGACGGCCTCTAGCTCTCCCCTGTCCCATCTTCTAAGCTGATGGAGCTGACACGTGCACCTCTGGGGCCTGAGTTTCCTCCCTTTGTTTTTTTCTTCTTCAAACAAAGTTTCACGGAGTTTCACTCTTGTCGCCCAGTCTGGAGTGCAATGGCGCTATCTCAGCTCACTACAAACCCTGCCTCCCGGGTTCAAGAGATTCTCCTGCCTCAGCCTCTGGAGTAGCTGGGATTACAGGTGCGCACCAACATAGCCGGCTAATTTTGCTTATTTTTTTAGTAGAGATGGGGTTTCACCATGTTGGCCAGGCTGGTCTCGAACTCCTGACCTCAGGTGATCTGCCCGCCTCGGCCTCCCAAAGTGCTGGGATACCGGCGTGAGCCACCGCGCTGGACCTGAGTTTCCCCTTCTGCAATCTGAGGGGCCCTGATCGGTGAGGGCCTTCAGCCTCCCACCCACCCAGAGGATGCTGGGGTGGCCGTGGTGAGAGCTCCAGCAATGGCAGCCAACCTGACCTACACCAGGAGCCCGGCCATGGAGGCGGGATCAGCATGGTGGCGGGCCGGGACCAGGTCTCAGTGTCCTGCACGGACTTCTGGGCAAGGAGTGCCCATCAGGATCAGGCTCTGTGCTGGGGCTGAGGTCCCAGAGGATCTAGATTTGCCCCAATTCAAGTCTACAAGGAGTGGGGGCTGGGTGAGGAGACAGCCACAGGCAGGGTGATGCCTGCAGAACACAGACTGGGATGGGGAAGGCCCAAGGGGTCTCCATTAGTAACAGGTGACAGGTGGTGGGAGACACAGATAATAACATTGGTATTATGTTAGGGGAGATATTAATAAAGTTTTTATATTATAATCTTTAGAAATCATATAGAAATACTATGGGCCGGATGCTGTGTCTCATGCCTGTAATCCCAGCATTTTGGGACGCCAAGACAGGCAGATCCCGAGGTCAGGAGATCGAGACCATCCTGGCCAGCATGGCAAAACTCCGTCTCTACTAAAAATACAAATATTAGCTGGGCGTGGTGGTGCGAGCCTATAGTCCCAGCACTTGAGAGGCTGAGGCAAGAGAATGGCTTGAATCCAGGAGGTGGAGGTTGCAGTGAGCTGAGATTGCACTCCTGCAGTCCAGTCTGGGTGACAGAACGAGACTCTCTCTCAAAAAAAAAAAAAAAAAAAAAAAGATATTACACTGGGGGGAATATGAATATGAGTTTTTATAATCTTTAGAAATCTTATAGGAATACTATGGGCCAGGTGCAGTGGCTCATGCCTGTAATCCCACAGCTTTGGGAGGCTGAGGCGGGATTGTTTGAGCCCAGGAGTTTGAGATCAGCTTGAGCAACATAGCAAGACCCCATTTCTACAAAAAATATAAAAACTAGCTAGTCATGGTGGTACTTGTCTGTGGTCCCAGCTACCGAGGAGGCTGAGGTGAGAGGATTGCTTAAGCCTGGGAGGTTGAGGATGCAGTAAGCTGAGATCCCACCGCTGCACTCCAGCTTGTGACACAGGGAGATCCTGTCTCAAAAAAAAAAAAAGGACTGATTATTACTGTAGAACTCTGGTAAATATTTCCTATCAAGTAAATGTCTCTTCATTCATAGCTTATTAAAAGATATTTTCATTGTTTTTAAGAAATAGATTGTGTATTACTTTTTATATTTAGTTGCAAATTCATTTGTTTTATTAATTTTTTTAGAGATGGGGATCTCACTATGTTGCCCAGGCTGGCCTCCAACTCCTGGGCTCAAACAATATCCCTGCCTTGGCGTCCCAAATAGCTGGGACTACAAGCATGCGCTACCACACTGGGATAACTTTTTGTAGAGATAAGGTTTCGCCGTGTTACCTGGGCTGGTTTTGAACCCCTGGGCTCAAGTCATCCACCCGCCTCGGACTCCCAAAGTGCTGGGATTACAGACGTGAGCCACTGTGTCTGGCTGTACTACTTTTAATAGGTCTTAATAGGTTTTAAATATTAATTATTTTTAAATTAATTTCAAAAATCTTCTACAACATGGATGAAACTTGAAGATATTACTTAGTGAAATAAGCCAGACACAAAAGGATAAATGTCATTTGAATCCACTTGTTTCAGGTACCTAGAATAGGCAAATTCACTTGTATAAAAAGTAGATTTGAGGTTAGCGGGGCGAGCGGGAAGGAAGAATGGGGGACTGTAGTTAATGGGTTTAGTTAGAGTTTCTGTTTGGGAAGATGGAACAGTTCTGGAGATGGATGGTGGTGAAGGTTGCCCAACAGTGTGAATGTACTTAGTGCCACAGAGCTGTATGTTTAAATATGGTTAAAACGGAAATATGGATGCTATGTACGTTTTACTGCAATTATTAAAAAAAAAAAAAAAAAAGGAGCCGGGTGTGGTGGCTCATGCCTGTAATCCCAGCACTTTGAGAGGCTGAGGTGGGCAGACCACCTGAGGTCACGAGTTCTAGACCAGCCTAAAAAACATGGAGACACTCCATCTCTACTGAAAAGACACAAAATTAGCCAGGTGTGGTGGCGCATGCCTGTAATCCCAGCTACTTGGGAGGCTGAGATGGCACCATTGCACTCCAGCCTGGGCAACAAGAGTGAAACTCCACTTCCAGAAAAAAAAAAAAAAAAAAAGGAAATGGGACTGTATGTAGCAAAAGAGAGAGGGAGAGATCAATATGACACTTCCTTTTTTTTTTTTTTTTTTTGAGATGGAGTCTTGCTCTGTTGCCAGGCTGGAGTGCAATGGTGCAATCTTGGCTCACTGCAACCTCTGATTCCCCGCTTGAAGCAATTCTTCTGCCTTAGCCTCCAGAGTAGCTGGGACTACAGGTGCGTGCCACCACGCCCAGCTAATTTTTGTATTTTTAGTAGAGACAGGGTTTCACCATGTTGGCCAGGATGGTCTTGATCTCTTGACCTCATGATCTGCCCGCCTCGGCCTCCCAAAGTGCTGGGATTATAGACGTGAGCCATCGCTCCTGGCCAATATTACACTTCTTTTTTTTTTTTTTAAGATGGAGTCTGGCTTTGTCGCCAGGCTGGAGTCCCATGGCACGATCTTGGCTCACTTCAACCTTCACCACCTGGGTTCAAGCAATTCTCCTGCCTCAGCCCCCTGAGTAGCTGGGACTACAGGAGCACACTCACGCCTGCCAATTTTTTTTTTTTTTTGTATTTTAGTAGAAATGGGGTTTCACCATGTTGCCCAGGCTGGTCGGGAACTCCTGAGCTCAGGCAATCTGTCCACCTTGGCCTCCCAAAATAGTAGGATTACAGGCATGAGCCACCATGCCCGGCCCAATATTACACTTCTTAAATGCACTTCTCTATTGCAAAATTATCTTAAATGTTAAATTCTCATAATTTTAAAAGAGTAAAGATTTTTGGGAGGCCAGGCATGGTGGCTTACACTTGTAATTTTAGCACTTCAGGAGGCCAAGGTGGGTGGATCACTTGAGGTCAGGAGTTCGAGACCAGCCTGGCCAACATGGTAAAACTCTGTCTCTATAAAAAATAGAAAAGTTAGCTGGGTGTGGTGGTGCATGCCTGTAGTCTCAGCTACTTGGGAGGCTGAGGCATGAGAATCGTTTGAACCCAAGAACTCAGGAGGCGGAGGTTGCAGTGAGCCGAGATCACACCACTGCACTCCAGCCTGGGCAACATAGCAAGATTCTGTCTCAAAAGAAGAAGAAGAAGAAGAAGAAAGAATGTCTAGATGCAGTAGCTAAGTACACAAAAGCCATTTCAGTGTGGGAGGCAAGGTGACTGAGTCCAGGGACTCCAGGTTTCTGGCTGAGGGGTTGAGACCACCCATGGTCATTGCGATGAAATGAAGATGGAAAATGAGCTGGGCTGGGGGAAGGTGGTCATCTCCTCTGGACGTGATTAGTTTGAGACTCCTGTTGGGTAGCCCACCGGGCATGGTCAGTTGAGTTGGCAGCTGAGGTGGAGCTGAGGGTTTACAGCTGGGATAGGCTCCAGCCTCGCCATGTGGGCAATAGTGGGGGAGTCAGCAGCCAGGCATGGGCCATGGAAAAACAGATGCCAGGGGAAGAGGAAAGAGAAGTCTCAGACCCCAAGGGGAAAAGAGTCACTGGAAAGAGGGGCCAGCCCCATGTCACATCCAGCAGAGACACCAGGTACAACAGAAGGACTTTGGACATGACCATGAGGAGGACCTTGTCGGCCATGACCTGGGAGAGATGGGGGTGAGAGCGTGGGAGACCACACCACGTCCCCAGCACACAAAACAGTGCCTGGTAGACAGGATGGATCTATGGATGGATCTATGGACAAGTAGATGGATGGATGAACGGATAGATGATAGATAGATGCAAAGACAGATGAATAATAGATGGACAGATGCATACATGGACAGACGGATGGATGGACAGATGGAATGAATGATCAGAAAAGGCTTCATGAACAAAGTGAGAAGTGAGCTGCATCTCCATGGATAGATATAAAAGCAGAGGACTCTCCTGTTGAATCAGGAATGACCCAGTGTCCTGGTCCAGGGAGGAAGTCAGCCTGGCTTGACTGGTGACACTTGTGGCGGATTTCAGAGGCCCTTGAAAAGAGGCCAAGTGAGGCTGGGCAGGTCCGAGCCAGCTCAGGACTCCTGAGCCACACCGCACAGCTGCCTGAGGGGATGTGTCACTCAGGGAGTTGCTGGGACCCACTGGGTCAGTGTGCCATCAGCACCAACAGCTTCAGAGAGTGGGACACAGGCTGGGGTGACTCCAAGGCTGTGGGTGGCACCTGCCTCAGAGAAGGGACAGGCACAGAGACAGTACTGGGATACCGGCCACCCCCTGTCCTGTGCCTAGGTCACAGCCTACACGCTACAGCCCTGTGCCCCTCACATCCAGCAGGTTCCTGCTCCAGCACGGCTCCTGGACTGGCCCCAGGTGCTGGCCCCGGGGGTTTCGATCCAAGCATAATTCACTGAGGCATGTGTTTGGCAGCGGGACCCAGCTCACCGTTTTAGGTAAGTGGCTCTCACAACCTTTCCCAGCCTGTCCCGCCCTCTCCTGTCTCTGGAAAATCTGTTTTCTGTCTCTGGGGCTTCTTCCCCTCTGCCCTCCCAGCCTTAAGCACTCACCCCTACCTTTCTCCATGGGGCCTGGACGAGGTGCGTTAGTCTCGGGGTAACTGGCAGGAAGGGCCCCCACAGTGGGAGCAGCCGCCTTCAGGTTCCAACAGCGGGACACAGCCTGGTCCCGGGCCCTGGGCTGGGATTGGGCAGGGTCAGGGCTCCTCCCCTCTCCCAGGGCACATGTCTGATGAGGCCGGTTCTGATGAGACAGTCCCCGGGACCCCAGGGTCTAGGCTGAGGGCTGGGTGCCCATCCAGCCTGGGAGGGCCACATGGGGGCCTGGGGACACAGGGGTCACCTCGAGGGGAGGCCAATGGAGGGCACAGAGAGGGTTCTGGGTCTAGGCTGCAGCTCTGTGGCCTGCACTGGGTCGTGAGGACATGGGACACAGAGGGATGGGTGAGACTGGGTGAGGCCCGAGGGCCCAGCCCTCCCAGGACAGTTACCAGAAAGGAGAGGGTCTCTTAGGGCAGAGATGTGTCTGTCCCTGGGGCCCTGTCGCCTCTGGGGCCCAGTGTCTCTCTGTTCACGGGTCGGCCTCCCACCTTCATTTGAGGAATGGCACGTTAGACTCAGGAGGTGACTAGCGGGGAGGAAACGGGGGTGCAGAGAACTCCAGGGCCGCCAGGTGAAGTCCAGGGGCATCGGAGGCTGCTGGGGTGGGCATGGGGGCTGCGGTGACCTGAAGTCTGGGGGAGCAGCCCCAAGAACCCAGCCGATGTGAAGGGTCCTGTGGTCGGGCTGGTGGGGACAGGGCGACGGCAGAGCCCCAGGGTGTGTCTGGGTGGAGCCCCTGCTTCACCAGGAGAGCTGAGTGGGCCAGGCTGGCCCACAACCTGGTGTCCCAGGGGACGGGAAGCTCCAGGCCGTGCCAGGCTTGGGCCTCCCCACACCCTGCCAGGATGGTTTTGTGTGCTGTGGGGGAGACCCCTAGATTCCAAACTCAGACTCCAGACACTAGGAAGGAGGGAGCGCGGCCTGCCCTGGGTACACACGGGGAAACTGAGGCTGCAGAGGAAAGGGCTGGGCCAGGATGCCTGGGAAAGGTGACTTGAGAAGGGCTCATAGGAAGGCACGGGGCTGTCTGCTTTCCAGAGGGCTCCAGTGGAAAGGAGGGAATGAAGAGGGAGGAAGAGGCCCTGGGTGAACCAGATGGCCACAGCATGAACCTCCCAGAGACTTTAGACAGAGAGAGGCGCTCCACACACCCCACACTCCCTCTGCCGTCTCTCACCCCCTCCTCTGTCCACACAGGTCAGCCCAAGGCCACCCCCTCAGTCACTCTGTTCCCGCCATCCTCTGAGGAGCTCCAAGCCAACAAGGCCACGCTGGTGTGTCTCATGAGTGACTTCTATCCGGGAATCTTGACGGTGACCTGGAAGGCAGATGGTACCCCCATCACCCAGGGCGTGGAGATGACCACGCCCTCCAAACAGAGCAACAACAAGTACGCGGCCAGCAGCTACCTGAGCCTGACGCCCGACCAGTGGAGGTCCCGCAGAAGCTACAGCTGCCAGGTCACGCACGAAGGGAGCACCGTGGAGAAGACAGTGGCCCCTGCAGAATGTTCGTAGGTTCCCAACCCTCACCCCACCCACAGGGGCCTGGAGCTGCAGGATCCCAGGGGAGGGGTCTCTGCATCCCAAGCCATCCAGCCCTTCTCCCTGTACCCAGTAAACCCTCAATAAATATCCTCTTGGTCAACCAGAAATCCTGCTCCCTCTCTTCATTTCTTATCTCTCATACAATTTGGTGCGTCTCCTAGGTTCTCAGTGTGGTGTTGGGGGAATCCTGGCACCAGTGGGAAAGTAGCCTGGAGGAGAGGATCACAGTCTCCCAGGCATGTCCCCTGGAGAAATAGGCTAGGATAGGAGGAGTCGGCTCACTGAACACCAGTCCCTCCATTCTCTCCCTCCTCCCCTTCCTTCTTGCAGCTCAACCCCCAACTTGCTGCCTACTTTCTGGAGGGAGCTATTTCTGTCTGAGTCTCCAGATACACCCTCCGTCCCTGTTCTGTTCTGGATCCTCTACCCACCCACGGCCTGGAAATCCTACTCTGGGCCTGGAGTCCCTCTGCTTCTGGCCCTGTCCCCTGGAATGCCCTCCTTCCTCTCTGACCAACTCCCCACCCCTGAGAGCGGGACTGGCGGGACACTCCAACACCATGAAATTATGGGCTCTTAAATTTTGGGCCCACCTTGATTTTTCACTTGACAGCAGGTTCAGAGGTGTGAGAAAAATAGGAGGAAGCCAGGAAGGAAACACACATGAAAGGCCTGCAAGAGGCTCAGGACATTTGCATAAGATAGGCTCTGAGCTCCCCAGGAACCAGTGCAAGAAGGGTAAAAGGTGTTCCATCATTTCTTTCTTTTTCTTTTTTTCTTTTCTTTTCTTTTCTTTTTTTTTTTTTTTTTTGAGACGGAGTCTCATTCTGTCACACAGGCTGGAGTGCAATGGCGCAATCTCAGCTCACCGTAACCTCTGCCTCCCAGGTTCAACCGATTCTCCTGCCTCAGCCTCCCCAGAGTTGGAGATGGGGACTGGCGGCAGGTGTTTGGTTGGTGATTGATCCCTCATGGCTTGGTGCTGTCTTCCTGATAGTGAGTGGGTTCTCGTGGGATCTGGTTGTTTAAAAGTGTGTGGCACATCCCTGTCAACTCTCTTTTGCTCCCGCTCTGGCCATGTAAGACACCTGTTCCCCCTTTACCTTCCGTCACGATTGGAAGCTTCCTGAGGCCTCACCAGAAGCTGAGCAGATGCCAACATGCTTCCTGTACAGCCTGCAGACCCGTGAGCCAATCAAACCTCTTTTCTTTATAAATTACCTGGTCTCAGGTGTTTATTTACAGAAATTCGAGAATGGACTGATACAGACACTAATCTTATTCGTAAGGGCAGAGACTCTCACCTCCCCAAAGCCACCACCTCCTAATACCATCACATTGGAGATTAGGTTCCAACCTGAATTTTGGCGGGATGCAAACATTCAGACCATAGTACCCTATCTCCAAATACAGACACATTCTGAGGACCTGGGGTTAGGACTTCAACGTGTGAATCTGGAGGAGCACAATTCAGCCAGGAACGTCTGCTTTGGTTTGGGCTCCCCTGCAAGCAGGCCTCAAAGAAAGGCTGTTGGGCTTGTAGCTTGTTTGGGACGAGTACTCCCAGGGGCAAGAGTGAGGGATGGGGAGGGGGAGAGCAAAACAGGAGCAGCAAGAAAACCAACACAAAGGCCAAGTACAGTGGTTCACACCTGTAATCCCAGCGCTTTGGGAGGCTGGGGTGGGCGGATCACTTAGGATCAGGAGTTAGAGACCAGCCTGGCCAACAAGGCAAAACCCCATCTCTACTAAAGATACAAAAATTACCAGCCTGGCCAACATGGTGAAACCCCATCTCTACTAAAAATACAAAAATTAGCCAGGTGTGGTAGTGGGTGCCTGTAATCCCAGCTACTTGGGAGGCTGAGGCAGGAGAATCACTTGAACCTGGGAGGCAGAGGTTGCAGTGAGCCAAGATTGTGCCATTGCACTCCAGCTTGGGTGACAGAGTGAGACTCTATCTCAAAAAACAAAACAAAACAAAAAAGCCAGATGTGATCGCACGCGCCTGTAGTCCCAGCTACTCAGGAGGCTGAGGTGGGAGAATCACTTGAACCTGGGAGATGGAGGTTGCAGTGAGCGGAGATTGCACCACTGCACTCCAGCCTGGGTGACACAGCAAGACTCTTTCTCAAAAAAAAAAAAAAAAAAGCCAATGCAAACGTGCATTGCTGAGTTCACCATTACAGAAGCCGGGGTGCCAGATCCCCCAGGATCACAGAGCTGTCTTACACAATGCATCTCAGAACCATCCACCCAGGGGAGAAAGGAGGGAGCTTTGGTTCCAGGGCTCTGCTGCCTTTGAGGAAGCATTGGCCTGTAGGGTGTTCATGCCTTTGCACTAGCAGTTGAGCATGCGTAACTGCTGAGTGGGTTACTGTGGAGGGGCGGAGGTAGGGGGATCCCACCCTGTGGCATCAGCAAAGCCCTGGGCTGGAAGCGAGAGGCAAGCACAGGGGTCTAGGGCAGGCCATTGTCAGCTTACAGCAGCATGGAGCTTGTCACGGCCTGCGAGGTCTGTTTACTGCAACCGGGCCTGGATTAGAAGGTGAAGCCAAGAGGTCTGAAGCCATTCAGGCAAGCTACTCAACACAGTCCCCGCCTTGCAGCATTCAGCCCCGCCCCTGTCCCCCATTGGGTCCTCCCGTCAGAGTTCCCTTTGAGGTGCTGGCATCTGCAATACTGCAAAGACTTCATGCTAGAGGGTTACTGAGAAGGGCTCAGAACCCACCCTGGGTGGGAACCCCTTTCTTTACATGTTGGCCCTGGTCCCTGGCACAAAGGCCCCAGTGTGACAGATGTAGTCACAGGTTTGAGTTCAATGAGATCCATGCTGTGCCCAGTGGAGCCCTCCCCCACTTCCCTTCTTCCCTGCCCCCTCTCCCCTCTCCCGTGTCCCAGGTAGCTGGGGTCTCTCATCTGACAAACCTAAATTTGCAGAGACAAGAAGCACAAATCCACAAGGAGGTCACTGGGGCATGGTGGGGCAGGGTGGGGGGGGGGGGGGGGGGGCAATCCTATTTCTACAACTTGTCCCTGGACCATGTGTTCCAGCGCCTGGGGATGCAGCACCTGGGACTGGCTGTTGGCTCTGTGCTCGGAGGGTGGCACAAGCTGGTTGCCCCTACGTTCCATCAGACCCAGGCTCCAGGGTCAGACTGGTGGGCATTGCGCTCATGTGCCCACTGGGATCCTCCCTCACCATAAATGCGTCCCTTGGTCTGGGGCCTGGATGGGCAGGATCCCACATCTCCAGATGGGGCATTCAGAGCTACATTCTGGATGCAGTGGAGACATGGAGATCTGTCAGGTGGCGCAGAACTGCTGCCGTGGCTGGACTCTGAGGCGAGGACTAGAGGAACAAGGGTTATGGAAGAGGGGGGTGCTGCTACAGAGAGGGGTGCAGATACAGAGAGAGCTCAGCACAGGATCTAGCACAGCGGGTCTACGGAATTGTCACTATGCCCATTTTACAGATGGGAAGCCTGAGGCTCAGGGGAGGAGACAGCTTGCCCAGGGGTCCAGTGCTAGCAGGCAGCAGAGCTGGGTTGGGGACCAGCCTTAAAAAAACCTGTGCTCATAGCTGTGAGGCTGTCCTCCCTGCCTCACTGTTAACCCAGTGAGTGTACGTCTCTTTACAAAAGGAGGCTCGTTCTGTGCCTGTGTTGGCCCAGGGAACATTGAGGAGGCCGAGGTCACCCTGCATTGCCTTCTGGGGCAGCTGCTTCTCTGACCGACTGAAGCCTTTCTGAGATGGCTGGTGGTCAAAGCCACTAACTGAAGGGCAGGACAAGGGGACTCTGAGCACCTTAGTCCCTATCCCACATCCCGGCTTCTATCCAGGATCTGAAAGTTTCTCCCGACGGGCACTCCTTCCCTTCCAGCTCAGACAAGTGGGCCGGGCTCTGGGGTCAGATAGACCTGAGCTCTGCCCTCTTCCCCTCCTGGCTATAGGGTCCTGGGTGAGTCTTGGTCTCTATTCTTTCATCTCACTTTATGGGGACTGAAATGAGATCCAGGGGTGAGGCCCCCGGCCCAGAGCTGCTGTTAATCCAGGGCCCTCCTCTCTCAGGAAGGACAGAGTCCACTAATGACCATTGGTCCACCAAGGTACAGAGAAGGCAAGGGGCCTGCTTAGGTCACCAGCGAGCCTGAGTCTAGTCCTGACTCCCAGTCCAGTCCTCCTTTGACCATGCCTCAAAAGAAAATGAAGGTGGAGACATGGGGGTTGTGGGGAGAGGAAGGAGATGCGGAAGAGGGGGGACCTTACACCCACTCCCCTCCATAGTGCCTCACACATAGTTGGTGTTCACTAAATATTTGCTGAACGATGAGTAAATGTTAGGTGGTTGGATAGATGGAGCCACAGGTGGGTGAGACCTAACTATGCGCTGTTCGGAATCCCAGCTCACCGTGTCCTGCCAGTCCTCCTGCTAACCTCATTTGGTTACTAGCAGTAGCCTTTAGTATCTGCTGAGTCACTACTCTCGACCCAGACCTGGGGCTGGGCATGCCAGGAATTTGGAGGGAAGAAAGATTGACAGAACCTCAGCACCTCACCACCAGCTCCATTTTTTTTTTTTTTTTTTTTTTTTTTTTTTTTTTGGGGGGCCTCTCCTTTTTCCCCCGGGGGGGGGGGCGGGCCGCCCTTTGCCGGCTCCCCCCCCCCCCCCCCCCCCCCCCCCCC
>NC_045452.1:5420162-5547779 GCF_002776525.5 Piliocolobus tephrosceles
TTTTGAGATGGAGTCTCTCTCTGTCACCCAGGCTGGAGTGCGGTGGCACGATCTCGGCTCACTGCAACCTCCACCTCCTGGCTTCAAGCGATTCTCCTGCCTCAGCCTCCTGAGTAGCTGGGATTACAGGCGTGCACCACCACGCCCGGCTAATTTTTATATTTTTTAGTAGAGACGGGGTTTCAACATGTTGGCCAGGCTGGTCTCGATATCTTGACCTCATGATCCGCTTGCCTCGGCCTCCCAAAGTGCTGGGATTACAGGCTTGAGCCATCGCGCCCGGCCCCATCAGCTCCATTTTTAAGATGAAGAAACTGAGGCAGGGGGAAAGTCAGGAGTTTTGCTCAGCCCTGGAACACCCCACTTCCCCAGCAGCCTTGGGTCACCACCCCTGCCTGGCTTACCCACCTCTGTTGGGGAGCCTCTGTCATTCTGGCAGGTGGGGGTGGGGGACTGGGGAACAGAATGCATTCCCCAGGGCCCTTTGAGTCATGCTGAGTCCTGCAGAAGTCCCAGCACCACCCATGGAGCTCCCGGGAAGCTTCAGCTGGCCTCTGGGAAGCACACTGGGGCTTCTGGCCCCTCTAAACAGAGAATGGTGCCCCTGCTCCATGAGTCTCTTTCCTCCTTTCCTCTCTGGACCCTCTTGCCCTTTTCTGTGCCTGGTGGCAGGATTTAGGAGCCCATCTCTGTCCCTGATACGTACTGTGGCCTTGGGCAAGTCCTTGCCCTTCTCTGGGCCTCACTGGCCCAGCTGGAGCCCATCCAGCAGCACAAGTCTCTCTTGACCTGACCCTCCAGGACACCATGGACATTGGAGCTCTGACCATACCCCCTCTCCCCTGACGCCCTCCAGCCCTCAGCCCTCTCTCTCTGGCCCTCTATAGACTGTCCCAGAGGGACAGTCCCCATCCCACCTCCTGGCTTCTCCTTCCTCTTGCTCTCCCTCCTCCTGCCCACTCCGCTTGGAGAATGCCAAGTCTGCAGGTTTCCCATGGCCTTGAACAACCAGCAGCTTGGGAGTGAGCAGCTCAGAGCTTTGCAAAGAGGGCCTGCCGCGAGGCCCACCGTGGGTCCTGGGGGCTGCATTGCCTTTGCACTGCATGCCCTGTCCTGCCAACCTTGCTTCATTTTTCTCCATGGCATGTGCCATCTTCTCACTGCTTACTTGGGTACTGTACGTCCACGGCCTCAGTAGAATGTCACTTCCACAAGGGTAGGGGTTTCGTCAGCTGTGGCCACTGCTCGGTCCCCACCCCCACGGCCTGGAACGGTGCCCGGCCCACAGGGGGCCTCCACCAGTGCTGAGGAAGGAGGATTTCCTCCAAGCCACCCTGTGGGGAGCATTTCCTTGTGGGCACCTCGTTACCTCGGATCCACCATCTGCCTGGCTAGGATATACCAAGCTCCTTTCGGAAGATGGGGAAACTGAGACTCAGAGAGGAAAAGACGAAGGGAAGGAACGGATGCAACCTCCCACAGTGGTCCATGGTGGGAGTCCAGAGTCGAAACCACGCGTCCAGGCCGCGGCGCCTGACTTAGCCTTTCCTCCCACCAGCCAGTCCACCACCCCAACGGCTGAGAGGGGCCGGGACAGCCCCACCCGCACCCCAGGTCCCTGAGGCCTTCGGCCACGCCCCTGTGGTAGAGTGGAGAAACTGAGGCACCCCGCCTCCTCGGATTCCCCGCAAGCCTCCTTCCCAAACCCGCGTCCGCGCCCCCTCCACGGGCTCTGCCCTCCCTTCCCGCCCCGGCCCCGGCCCCGGCCCCGGCCCTGCGCAGCCTCTGGCTCTTGGCAGAGCTCAGCCCGCGTCTACCCGGAGCTGGGGAGAGAAAGAAAAATGAGATTTCCTGCCGCCCGGTGGCGGTGTCAATTGATCGGCGCGGGAGGAGCTGCGCGCCGAGCTGGAGGCCTCGCTCGCAGCTGCAGGCGCGCAATTATTGGGGAAAAACTGGGGCGGCTGCCGCGGTGAAATTAGTTATCGATCCCTGGCGGGGCCGCGGGGCCGCGCTTGGCGCTGAGGGCTGCAGACCCGGCCCGGGCCGCTGGGCGGGGCGGGGGGGCGGGCCCTCCCCCTGCTCCGTCCTCTTCCTTCTCCTCCCCCCCCCCCCCCCCCCCCGGCAGCGCCCCCCCCCCCGATCCATCCCGCCGCTGTATCCCCCCGCCGCAGCCCCCACGCGGCCAGGCGCCCCCGCCCGCTGCCCTCTCCTCTCCCAGACCCGCCTCCCCGGCGGGGGTGTCACCGAGCGTCTGCGAAGGCCGGACCCTGCCCCGGGGGAGGAGGGACCAGGGCCGGGGGCGGGAGCCACCCTTGTGCTCAAGGGCCTGGGTTCGGAGCCCAGCTGCCGGGAATGGTTTCCAGATCTCCCTGAGCCTCGGTTTCCTTATCTGTAAACGGGGTCGTGATGGCTTCTTCCCCCTTTTTGAGAGGACAGCAGGAGAGGCGTCCTGAGAAGTGAGTTCGCCTGGAAGCTGCCGGGCTGTAGTTTGCGTTGATACCACCGATCTTCCCAGTTACTCTAGGAGACAGGTCATATAAATGAGGAAATTAACTCAGCGAGGGGAGACACCATATCCAGGGACACGCAGTAAGCAGGTGGCCCAGGAGGACCCCAGAACCCGGCTGGAGGTGGCTTGGGGGGGGGGGGGGGCGGGGGGAGGGTGCCTGAGGAAAGGGAGGGACAGGAGCAGCGGGAGGTCAGCGCTGGCACCTGCAGCCCTGTCAGCCTGCTGGGGGTGCGGAGGTTTGGGAGGTCTTAGCAGAGCCTGGGTGGAGGGAGGAGGGGGTCAGGTCGGGGCTCCCCAGCCCTCCCTGAGCCATTGGCTTGGCAGCCTCCTGGTTGGAGAGGAAGAGTAGGGAGAGGTAGGGGAAGGAAAAGGACACAAAGAGAAGGAGAGGGTCTTTGCTCAGAGCCAGGCTGCCACCCTCTCCTTTCCCAGCACTAGGCTGCATTTGGGAGGGAGGCTCCAGGCTAGAGAGTGGGGGATTTGAGTTCCAATCCTGAGGCTCCACTAGGTGGTGTGTGACCTTGAGCGAGGCCCTGCCCCTCTCCAGGCCTCCTATAAAGATGGTATTGGGTCTTATGTCCCTCAAGGCTCCTTTGGGCTCCCCTCTGCCTGCCACAGCCTCATTCATCTCAGAGTCTCAGAACATTTTCTTTCTTTTTTTTTTTTTTTGAGATAGAGCCACTCTGTCACCCAGACTGGAGTGCAGTGGTGTGATCCCAGCTCACTGCAACCTCCACCTCCCAGGTTCAAGTGATTCTCCCGCCTCAGCCTCCTGAGTAGCTGAGATTACAGGTGTGCACCACCACCATGCTGGACTAATGCTTTTAGTGTTTTAGCAGAGATGGGGTTTCACCATGTTGCCCAGGCTGGTCTCTAACTCCTGAGCTCAGGCAACCTGCCCATCTCAGTCTCCCAAAGTGCTAGAATTACAGGCGTGAGCCACCGCGCCCGGCCCTCAGCACATCTTCATCCAGCACCTACTGTGTGCCAGGACTGTGCTGGGCACAGCAGATACAGTTGAGGACAAGACAGCCCCTGTGCCAGTTCTCTCAGAGCTAGATGGGTATTAAGCAAATCATTATATGGCTGTGCACTTACAGCCCAGCTGGAGGCCAGTGCTGGGGGTCACTGCTTCTGCCTCTTCCCCTCTGGACTCCCCTTCCTGGCTGCAAGGTGACACAGAAAATGGCAGAGGGACAAGCTGGCCTGTTGGCTGCCTTATGTCCTGTAAAAACTGGTCCTCCCCTGGCTTCTGGGGAGCACGCTATATTCTATTCTTGATTTGGAGATGGGTATTACAGATGAGTTCACTTTGTGAAGTTCACAGAACTGAACACCTGGGATGCATTTCTGTGCATGTGTCACACTTCAACAAAAAGTGCCACTGGAGTGGCTCACGCCTGTAATCCCAGCACTTTGAGAGGCTGAGGTAGGCGGATCATATAAGGTCAGGAGTTCAAGACAAGCCTGGCCAACATGGTGAAACCCCATCCCTACTACAAATACTCTGTTGCTCCAGCCTGGGCAACAGAGCAAGCCTTTATCTAGGGGAGGGGAGGGGAGGGGAGGGGAGGGGGAGGGGGAAGGGAGGGGAGGGGAAGGGAAGGGAAGGGAAGGGAAGGGAAGGGAAGGGAAGGGAAGGGAAGGGAAGGGAGAGAAAGAAAAAAGTGCCACTGGCTCCCTTCTCTGACCTGCTCGTGCTTCACAGGCAGCAGATGGTGAGGTAGGAGCAAACATCCCACTTGGCAGAAGACAAGAGTGAGGCCCTGGGGAACTGAGCCCTCATCTGACTGCAGTGGGACCAGAGGGAGCCCACATATGTGCCCGCTGGAGAGGATTCTGTCTCCAGCTTCCCCAGGTCTGAAGAGCACATCTGGCTAGTTTCTGGAATTCCTGTGACTATAGAATGCGCCGGCTGACAGGGGCCACTGAGAGAGAATTAACCATGGCACCTCAGGATAAAAACCCTCTGGTCAGCCGGGTGCCGTGGCTCACACCTGTCATCCCAACACTTTGGGGGCCTGAGAGGGGGTAGATCACTTGAGGTCAGGAGTTCAAGACCAGCCTGGCCAACATAGCGCAACCCTGTCTCTACTAAAAACACAAAAAAATTAGCTGGGTGTCGTGGTGGGTGCCTGTAATCCCAACTACTTGGGAGGCTGAGGCAGGAGAATCCTTGAACCTGGGAGAAAGAGGTTGCAGTGAGTTGAGGTTGTACCACTGCACTCCAGCCTGGGTGACAGAGCAAGACTCTGTCTCAAAAAAATAAAATAAATAAATAAATAAAAAAGATTTTGGCTGGGCGCAGTGGCTCAAGCCTGTAATACCAGCACTTTGGGAGGCCAAGACGGGCGGATCACAAGGTCAGGAGATCGAGACCATCCTGGCTAACACGGTGAAACCCTGCCTGTACTAAAAAATACTAAAAACTAGCCGGGTGAGGTGGTGGGCGCCTGTAGTCCCAGCTACTTGAGAGGCTGAGGCAGGAGAATGGCATAAACCCAGGAGGCGGAGCTTGCAGTGAGCTGAGATTCGGCCACCACACTCCAGCCTGGGCGACAGAGCGAGATTCCGTCTCAAAAAAAAAAAAGATTTTTAGGGGAATTTGATGGGCTCAAAGACCATCCAATGCTCTGTGACAAAGTCTATTCAGCCTGCAGAGCAATCATTTGTGACAAAAGTCTGTCCAGGTTCACTGACAGACCGTGTCTTCCTTCCTGTGATATGGGTTTAGTTACCGAAATCTCAGAGAAGGGCCCAGAGGTCTTTGTCTTCTTTGGTAGGTCCGGACTCTAGGCAGATAAGGGAACCTCAGCCTGTGCTTTGGGGGAGGTGGAAGATTGAGAGACAGGAGCAGGGTGGGCCGGGGGACAGTTGTTCTCAGTGGATCTGTCTGGTCTTTAAGCAGAGGGGAAAAGTCTCTTCTAGCAGCTATTGATCTCTAAGAGCCTTTAATCTGAAGCACTCATGATACCAGGGAGCCGTATTTGGGGATAAAGTTCCCTGCACTCCTTCGCTGTGTCTGTGTAATGCTGACTCTGTGTGTACAGATGTAGAAACACGAATGGCTCCATACATGCACAACATGTATATGTTCACGTGCATATGAGCATTTATATGTGCATCTTTGTGGATGTTTGTATGAGCATCTTCCTTTTCCCCTTGTCTATCCATTTGGACTTGGTTTTCGGTGCACATTTGTGAGCGGGTGAACATTTCTGTGAATGTTTATAAGCACATGGAACAGGCATCTTTGTGGCTGTGGGAGTTGCACGGGTGCATCTGTAATGGCTGTATGTACATCTGTACATTTGATGTGTATTTGCATGCATGAGTGCCATGCGCAATCTCTGTGCACACCTTTGTGGTTTCTTTGCATATGCATGTAATTCCCCTTCACACGTGTGTCTGTGTATCTTCCCGAGCGAACGAACATTTCTGTGGTGCTTGTGCCTCTATGCATGTTCTGAGAGGTGCCCTGGATGTGTGCAAGGGCACACTCATTAGGGATCACTGCCTCCCAAGGGGAGGAGCGTGCTTTTCCGGGTTTGCTGGAGGACAGAGAGAATGGGGTGGGGCTCGGCTGCTGGTTGCCTGGTGGGGGATGCTGAGGAGGTAGGCAGAAGCCATCCAGCACCACCCAGCTGCCCCTCACCCCCGCCTTCCCACTGCCCAACTGGGATTCAGGAAAATGGCCTCCTCCTGCTCCCCACAGGCCTCCAGGGCTGGTAGGGGCAGGAGCCTGTTGCAGCCTCGAGCAGGCTGAGATCTCCCTGGCCTCTTGCCAAAGGAGCCTCTCGTGTGCCTCTGAGCTTACTGAGCTGTCCTACGCTGGTGTGTCCACTGTGTGTGCCCCTCACAGCTGCACCAGGGCCTCTCTGCTGAGAGCGCTGTGCTCCAGTGGCCAGGCTGTGGATCCTGGCTTATCCTTCTTCTCTGACCTGCTCACCCTTGCCCTTGGCGAATGGGAGAGCTGGGGAAGCAGAGGCAGGTCTCATCTGAGGCCTTCCTGGAGGAGGGGAATGTGCATGATGGGGCACGTGTTCGGGAACAGAGCTGAGAGGGTTGCAGGGCGGGGTGGCAGGAGGCTAGCGGACGGGAATGGGGTCTGGCTTCCTGTCTTTCTAGACCTCACTCTGTTGCTTCCCCATTTCCCTGGGTTTGCACCTCCGGGCACGGTGGGGCTGAGGGCCAGCCGCTTGGCCAGCTGGGCAGGCACTTTCCTCCCTACAGATGAGGTAAGGCAGGGCTCCCCTCCCACTGCCTGAGTCCCCAGCGCACCCTGTGCCACGCCAGGCCTGGGCCAGCCACGTGTCAGTGGGTGAGGTCAGTTTCTTGGTCAAGGCCTGGACAAGAGGGAGTGGGCACAGGTTTACAGGGGGCCCAAGAGGGTCAGGGGCAGCTTGGCAGCTCATCAGGTCCACCAGAGGGTGTCCCAGACAAGGGCAGCCCCCGAACTGAAGTCACGAAACAGGTTGGATTCTCAGAGCTCTGATTGGTTGGACAGGGTGTTCCGGGTAGAGGAACAGTCTACACAAAGGCTCAGAGGAAGTGCAGAGGTGTCTGTGGAATGGCAGGGGCGGGGGCCAGCCAAGGCCTCCCCTGCCAGGCCAAGGCATTTAGACTTCATCCTAAGAGCAAAGTGTGCCCTGCCTCGGGCTCCCCCACCCCCACCAATCTCCCTCCAGGATGGGCCCTTGGTCTGCCCCCACACCTCCCCTTTCCAGCAGGAGAAAGGGTGCCCTGTCTGTGGCCCCTCAGACATCAGACATTCCCAGTGCCAGGGGCAGGCCAGGCTGGGAAGCCCCACCACCTGCCAGGGGCTTTTCCTGGGGCCTGAAAGAGACAGAGGCAGGGCCTGTGCAAAGGCGGAAGGCCTGGAGCCGGTGCAGACTCTCTAGACTCTAGAGACATCAAAGGCGGTGACCTCTGCCTCAGGGAGATGGTCTCCCAAACAGCAGCCCAGGGCTTGCAGGACGGGCAGCCATGGGAGCTTGCGGGTGGTCCACGGTGGGGTTGAAATGACAGAGTATCAGAGTCACCCAGTGGCCTGTACCGTCGTGGTGGTACCAATCTGAGTGGGGCAGATGGTAATCCAGGGCTTTGGAAACACAGGTGATGAGAGAGCTGGGGGATCAAACAGGAGCCAATGAGGTCCCTGCAGGATCCCAAGACACACCTTGGGCAGAAGGGCAAAGGGAGGAAGGAGTGTGCTATGGGAACCAGGTCCAGGTCCCCGTGGGCGTCACACAGGCCTGTGGGCCGAGGGGAGTCACAGAAGTGACAGCCCAGCTGCAGGTCCCCCGCTGGCTAGAGCAGGGAAGCCCCACTTCTCTGTGCCCCCTGCCCTCCAGCCTCCCTCTAGGTCTCTTGTTGGCTGAGCACAGTGGGTGCGGCTGACCTGGGGGCCAGGGTCTGCTGACTCAGTACAGTCTAGTACAGGCACAGGTGGGGAGCGAGGGACCCCCTCCTCTGCCACACTGCTTCCTTCTGCAAGCCCCAGGGTGGCCGAGTGCCTGCTGTGGGCCAGACCTCTGCTAGGCCCATCAGGACCCCCCGTCCTCAGGGTCCAATGCTGCCAAGGAGGAGGGAGGGGTCAGTGCAGCGCATTGTAGGAGTGGGAAGTCAGGGAGGCATCCTGGAGGAGTCTGGCTTCCCACAGGCCCCCTCCAGGCTTTCATCAGCTCCCTTTGTTGCAAGGATGTAAGGATGACTGACTTTGGAAGCCATGCCAGCCAAGTCCTTGCTGACCTGATCACCTACCACTGCTGTTCCAGGACCAGGAAATACATTTCTTTTGTGATTAAGCTTTAATGTGTCTAATTAAGCCTTAATATGGACCATTTGTTCAAGCAGTTGGTCCTGAGAAAGGAAAGAAACTTCTCTTTTGAGCCAGGATCTCACTCTGTCACCCAGGCTGGAGTGCAGTGGTGCGATCATAGCTCGTGGCAGCCTCAACCTCCCAGGCTCAGGTGATCCTCCTGCCTCAGCCTCACAAGTAGCTGGGACCACACGCACGCCCAGGATGGTCTTGAATTCCTGGGATCAAGCAATCCTCCTGCCTCAGCCTCCCAAAATACTGGGATTATAGGCATGATCCACTCCACCTGGCCAAAAATAAACTTTTTATGTGAGGAATGAGCGCCCCCTTTAATTACAGGCCCAGAGAGGCATTGAAATGTGACGGGGTGTCACAGCAGTCGCGCCTCACTCCCACCTTGATGCCACTTGCTAGGTGGGTTCTAGACTAACCGATGTCAAGTAGCTGTAAAATGCCATGTGCTGGACACCATAATGTAGGGGCCAAAGGAAAACTTCCCCTTCACCCTCTGAAGGTTCAAGGAAAAATCAGCTCACAAAAGGCAGATTAATTGGAAAACAAGGTATACAAATTAGCGTGCGCTGGGGAGAATCATAGAGTCATTGCCAAATATCCCAATGGGATAAAGATGCTTATATACCCCGCTTCTTATGGAAAGGGAGATGGGAATCTCTCCTTTGATACCCAGCTGCAGCCAGACTCCTGCAGGAAGCCCCCCTGACCTCCCACTCCTACAACGCACTACCCTGGCCACTCCCTCCTCCTCGGCAGCACTGGACCCTGAGGGGAGGGGTCTCCTGATGGCCCACAGCAGGCACTTGATCACCCTGGGCTGGCAGGAGATGGGAACTGTGGATGGTTAGGACAGTACATGATTTGGGGTGGGGAGAACTTTTTGTTTGTTGCGTTTTAATACGGAGTCTACCTCTATCACCCAGGCTGGAGTGCAGTGGCGCAATCTTGGCTCACTGCAACCTCTGCCTCCCAGGTTCAAATGATTCTCCTGCCTCAGCCTCCTGAGTAACTGGGACCACAGGCTCTTGTCACCACGCCCAGCTGATTTTTGTATTTTTAATAGAGATGAGGTTTCACCATGTTGGCCAGGCTGGTCTTGATCTCTTGACCTCAAATGATCCATGCTCCTTGGCATCCCAAAGTGCTGGGATTACAGACATGAGCCACTGCCCCTGGCCTGGGTGGGGAGGATTTAATGGATTGAAAGAACATACAATGGGCCTGGCTCAGTGGCTCATGCCTGTAATCCTAGCACTTCTGGGAGGGTGAGGCAGGTGGACTACGAGATCAAGAGATTGAGACCATCCTGGCTAACATAGTGAAACCCCATCTTTACCAAAAATACAAAAATTAGCTGGGCATGGTGGCACACACCTGTAATCCCAGCTACTTGGGAGGCTGAGGCACTAGAATTGCTTGAACCCCAGAGGCAGAGTTTGCAGTTAGCAAACTCTGCACTCCAGACTAGGCAATAGAGTGAGACCCTGTCTCAAAAGAAAGAAAGAAAAAAAATTAAAAGAAACCATGAACTCAGTAGCAGATACTCCGTTTCTCCTAGCAGCCCTGCCCACCTTCATGTACCCTTGTTTTCCCCCAGGTCTGTGCAACAGGGGTCACAAGGAATTGAGGAAGAGGAGGGGTCTCTGACAACCCATGGGGACTCCTCAGCAGCTCCTCCTCCAGGTCTGCAAGCAACAAATCTAGTCCCAGAGACACCAGGTGAAAGCCTGGGATGAGGCCAGCAGGAGGCAGCCTTTGGCTCTGCCTTTTGCCAGATGGGCTGGGTGGGGATATGGAGCATGGGACGGGAGACGTGGGGCACAGGCGGGGTGGCGGGTAACTCTGGCTGCTCCAGGCACAGCCAAGCTAGTGCCTTAGCTTCCTGCCCTCAAATCCGCAAAGGGTGAGTTTTCTTTCTTTTTTCATTTTTGAGAGAAGAGTCTCGCTCTGTTACCCAGGC
The DNA here is from genome assembly GCF_002776525.5 of Piliocolobus tephrosceles. Lineage (NCBI taxonomy): Eukaryota > Metazoa > Chordata > Mammalia > Primates > Cercopithecidae > Piliocolobus > Piliocolobus tephrosceles. Next base: position 5,430,468 of record NC_045452.1, read on the forward strand.
TGGAGTGCAGTGGTGCGATCTCAGCTCACTGCAACCTCTGCCTGCCGGGCTGAAGCATTCTTCTGCCTCAGCTTCCCGAGTAGCTGGGACTACAGGTGTGAGCCACAATGCTCGGCCTGGCCATTTCTTTCTCCCTCCTCCTCCATTTATTTTTCCTCCTTCTCCTCCTCCTCCTCCTCCTCCTCACAGGCATGAGCAACTGCACCCGGCCTGGCTGTTTCTTTCTCCTCCTCCAACTCCTCCATTTCTTTTGCTTTTTCTTTTTCCTCCTCCTCTTCCTTCCTCCTCGAAGGCATGAGCAACTGCACCCGGCCTGGCTGTTTCTTTCTCCTCCTCCTCGTCCTCAGTTTCTTTTTCCACCTCCTCCTCCTCCCCTCCTCCTCCTCTCCTCCTCCTCCCCTCCCCTCCTCCTCCCCTACTCATCCTCCTCTCCTCCTCCTCCTCGTCCTCCACTTTCCAAATTGCTGGGATTACAGGCGTGAGAGCCACCACACCTAGCTGTTTCTATTTTTTTTTTTTTTTTTTTTTTTTTTGAGATGGAGTCTCGCTCTGGCGCCCAGGCTGGAGTGCAGTGGCGCGATCTTGGCTCACTGCAAGCTCCGCCTCCCAGGTTCAAGCCATTCTCCTGCCTCAGCCTCCCAAGTAGCTGGGACTATAGGCACCTGCCACCACACCCGGCTAATTTTTTGTATTTTGTTTAGTAGAGACGGGGTTTTACCTTGTTAGCCAGTGTGGTCTCAATCTCTTGACCTCGTGATCCACCTGCCTCGGCCTCATAAAGTGCTGGGATTACAGGTTTGTGAGCCAGTGCGCCTAGCCCACACCTGGCTATTTCTTCTTTTTCCTCCTCTTCCTCCTCCTCCTTCTTATATTTTATTTTATTTTTTTTTAGAGTCTTGCTCTGTTACCCAGGCTGAAGTGCAGTGGCACAATTTCACCTCATTGCAACCTCCACCTCTTGGGTTCTAGCAATTCTGCCTCGGCCTGCCAAGTAGCTGGGATTACAGGCATCCACCACCACGCCCAGCCAATTTGTCTATTTTTTAGTAGAGACGGAGTTTCACCATGTTGGCCAGGCTGGTCTCAAACTCCTGACTTTGTGATCCGCCCACCTCGGCCTCCCAAGGTGCTGAGATTACAAGCGTGAGCCATGGCACACAGCCCACCTGGCCCATTTCTTTTCCTTTCTCTCTCTTTTTTTAGAGACGGAGTTTCGCTCTTGTCGCCCTGGCTGGAGTGCAATGGCGCAATCTTGGCTCACTGCAACCTCTACCTCCTGGGTTCAAGCGATTCTCCTGCATCAGCCTCCCAAGTAGCTGAGATTACAGATGTCTGCCACCACACCCAGCTAATTTTTGTAGTTTTAGTAGAGATGGGGTTTCACCATGTTGGCCAGGCTGGTCTTGAACTCCAGGCCTCAGGTGATCTGCCCGCCTTGGCCTCCCGCTGGGATTACAGGTGTGAGCCACCGTGACCGGCCGGCCACTGGAATTCTTTAAAAAGTTTTTTTGAGACAAGGTTTCCCAGGTTGGATGTAGTGGTCATAACTCACTGCAGCCTTGACTTCCTAGGCTCAAGTGATCCTCCTGCCTCAGCCTCCTGAGTAGATGTTACTGCAGGTGCACACCACCGTGCCTGGCTAATTCTATTTTTTGTAGAGACATTGTTTTACCGTGTTGCTCAGGCTGGTCTTGAACCCCTGAGCTCAAGCAATCTTCCCACCTCCCAAAGTGCTGGGATGGCAGGTGTGACTCACCTTGCCTGACTCTAGGCTGCAGGAATTCTGAGGAATGGAGCCCCTGCAGCCCGGTTCAGAACCTACTGCTGTGAATCACGCTGTCAGAGGATCTGCCCGGGAAGGGGAGAGACCCTGTCCCAGATCACACAGCCACTCTTGGCAGGGCAGGCGGCTACCCCAACCTGGGCTGCAGGGCAGGTGAAGCCTGGAGACAGAGGCTCAGGCCTGTCCGGGGAGGGGGCAGGTAGGGGCAGGGACTCACCTTGCAGAGGGTGGCCTTGTCCCAGGGACTCAGGCTCAGGTACTTCCTCTGCCGCTCCTGCACAGGGAGGGACAATCAGGAAAGGAACCCAAAGGACCTCATGGGCCTTGGATCGTGGCAGAGCGCGGGGCCTGGCCAGCCACAGGCCACCCTGTCTCACTGTTCTTGCAGACCCCCGGGGGATGGCCGGAGTGCTGCCAGGGGCTTCCCTGGGTGCAGAGTCTACTCAGTGTGACATTCTAGACTCCCCTGACATCTGTGAGAGCCCCCTCCCCGCCTCTGCAGGTGCCCATTCTGCCCATGGGAAAGTTCTCCACGGGCAGAGCTTCTGCAGCCTGGGTGTGGGAGGGGAGTTGCCGGGGCTGGGTCCCACCACGGATCGCCTGACTCTGGGAGCTGTGACTGGGTCTTGTCTGCCTGCCCCACAAATGCACTCCAAGTTAACCCGGTCACTGCCACACACCCTCAGGTAGCCATCGGCAGGCATCGCTGAAAGGGCCCTGGGCCTGCACTGCACCAAAGCGGTAGGGAGGCTGTCTTGGGGGAGGCTCCTGGCCTGGGGGGCCAGGGTGTTTAGGGCTGGCGTGGCAAAGCTGGCTGAGAGGACCCAGACGAGGGCAGGTCGAGGGGCGCCAGGGAAGGCTGGGTGATCAGGGATGGGGGCCAGGTGATGGGAAGACCCCTGGGCTTCCCTGGGCTGATGCCTCTCCCCTACTCTGCCCAGGCCAGGCTCACAAACCCGCTTGCTGAAGGAGGAGAAGGGGGTCCAGGTGCTCCTCGTACTGAGACGAGTATCGCAGCTTTGTGTCATCAGTGCTGCTGCCCTGCATGGGGGGGGTGTGTGTCCCGGTCAGTGCCCTGGGGCCCAGTGGGAAGGGCAGGATCCCAGGGGAGCCTCAGTTTCCTCATCTGCAAAAAGGGAAGTGGAGGAGGGAGCCCCAGATCCCAGAGGTGGGAGGAGAAGGTGTTGGGTGACAACGTGAATGTGGCTGGTGCCTCGTGCCACAGGGGCATGGAGTGACCCACGGGATCAGGGCCACAGTGCCTCTGGGCACAGATGGGCAACCGAGGCCCAGGCAGGGCCAGGCACAGGTGCCAAGAAGGTGGGTTTGCTGGGAGTGTGGGGGTGGTCATGGGGGCGGGCAGGTACCTGGGAGAGGAGATGCCCCCCAGCTGGCCACCTGGAGCCAGCTGGTTTGCAGGGTCTAAGTGCCCTCTAGTGACCGAGGAGTGATTCTGATGGGTGGCGACCGGGCTGGTGGCTGCTGGGCCCCTAAACAGAGAGGCAGAGGTGAATCCCTGCCCCACTATGGCCCACGCTGTCCCCTCACTCATAGAAAGGGTTTCCTGGCACGACATGGTCCTTGGGAGACCTGGGGGCTGAGAGAAGCCATGCACAGGCCTCCCAAGCCCAGAAGAACTCAGCAGGTGAGTTTCTTTTTTTTTTTTTTTTCTTTTTTGAGGCAGAGTCTCGCTCTGTCACCCCGACTGGAGTGTAGTGGCCGGATCTCAGCTCACTGCAAGCTCCGCCTCCCGGGTTTAGGCCATTCTCCTGCCTCAGCCTCCCGAGTAGCTGGGACTGCAGGCGCCCGCCACCTCGCCCGGCTAGTTTTTGTATTTTTAGTAGAGACGGGGTTTCACCGTGTTAGCCAGGATGGTCTCGATCTCCTGACCTCGTGATCCACCCGTCTCGGCCTCCCAAAGTGCTGGGATTACAGGCTTGAGCCACCACGCCCGGCCCGTAGCAGGTGAGTTTCTGATCCACTCTCTTGGTTAATTTTTGGAGTGTGGACCAAATTCTGTTTATTTTTTTATTATTGCTTATTTATTTATTTGAGACAGTTTTACTCTGTCACCCAGGCTGGAGTGCAATAGCGTGATCTTGGCGCACTGCAACCTTTACCTCCCAGGTTCAAGTGATTCTCCTGCCTCAGCCTACTGAGTAGCTGAGATTATAGGCGCCGGCCACCACACTCAGCTAATTTTTTTTTTTTTTTTTTTTTGAGACAGAGTCTCTCTCTGTCGCCCAAGCTGGAGTGCAGTGGCGTGATCTTGGCTCACTGCAAGCTCTGCCTCCCGGGTTCATGCCATTCTCCTGCCTCAGCCTCCTGAGTAGCTGGGACTACAGGCTCCTGCCACCATGCCTGGCTAATTTTTTGTATTTTTAGTAGAGATGGGGTTTACCATGTTGGCCAGGATGGTCTCGATCTCCTGACCGCGTGATCCGCCCGCCTTGGCCTCCCAAAGTGCTGGGATTACAGGCGTGACCCACCGTGCCTGGTCACACCCAGCTAATTTTTGTATTTTTTAGTAGAGATAGGGTTTCACTATGTTGGCCAGGTTGGTCTGGAACTCCTGACCTCAAGTGATCTGCCCACCTCAGCCTTCCAAACTGCTAGGATTACAGGTGTGAGCCACCACGACCAGCCTATTTATTTTTATTTTTTGGAAACAAGGTCTTGCTCTGTGACCTGGGCTGGAGTGCAGTGGCTCGATCGTGGCTCACTGCAACCTCTGCCTCCCAGGTTCAAGCGATCCTCCTGCCTCAGCCTCCTGAGTAGCTGGGACTACAGGCACGTGCCACCATGCCTGGATAATTTTTGTATTTTTAGTAGAGACAGGGTTTCACCATGTTGGCCAGGCTGGTCTCAGACTTCTGAGCTCAAGTGATACTCTCGCCTCGGCCTGCCACAGTGCTGGGATGACAGGCATGAGCCACCACACCCTGTCCTTCTGGTCAGTTTTTATGAATGAATCTCGACTGGGGCTCCACTCTGTGGGCTTCTCCCGGCTTAGGGAGGGCAGCTACCAGGCAGGTAGGTCGGTGTGTGGGGAGATGTTGGAAGGCCTCAGGGAGCCCCTGGGGCCCAGTACTGCCCAGCAGGTCTCGGTCCCTGACCCTCCCACCTCCAGAGCCCTGAGCCGCCTCTCTCCCTGCCTGGCCCACCTGGAGCTGAGGCCATGGGAGGGCCCTCACTCGGCCAGGGTAGCTCTGCAGGAACTCGATCTTCTCAAAGAGCTTGATGTTGTCGGCACGCAGACTGTCCAGCTCGCTCTGCAGGGCCTGGGGGGTGTGCTGGGCTAGGCAGTTCTCCTGTGGGGGGAGGGGCAAGGAGAGGGCTGGGGGAGAGGCCTGTGTGCTGGCACAGGTACTGCTCCATCTACCTGGAGTCCCATCTGTGCCTACGACCTTCTCCTTGACCTGTCCGACTCTGTGAAGCTGCCCCTTGCCCCACTGTGGCCCCACCCCAGACAGAAGTCAGGGATCTTGGTTCAGGTTTCTTCATATGTATTACATTGGTCCAAATGTAATCGTGGTTTTTGCCATTAAAAGTAATGGTGGCCGGGCGCGGTGGCTCACGCCTGTAATCCCAGCATTTTGGGATGCTGAGGCAGGCGGATCACGAGGTCAGGAGATTGAGACCATCCTGGCTAACACAGTGAAACCCTGTCTCTACTAAAAATACAAAAAATTAACTGGGCGTGGCGGCGGGCGCCTGTAGTCCCAGCTGTTTGGGAGGCTGAGGCCGGAGAATGGCGTGAACCCGGGAAGCAGAGCTTGCAGTGAGCCAAGATCGTGCCACTGCACTCCAGCCTGGGCGGCAGAGCGAGGCTCCGTCTCAAAAAAAAACAAAAAACAAAAAAACCCCACAAAACTAGGGGGGCCGGGCGCGGTGGCTCACACCTGTAATCCTAGCACTTTGGGAGGCTGAGGCGGGTGGATCATGAGGTCAGGAGATCAAGATCATCCTGGCTAACATGGTGAAACCCCATCTCTACTAAAAACACAAAATATTAGCCGGGTGTGGTGGTGGGCGCCTGTAGTCCCAGCCATTTGGGAGGCTGAGGCAGGAGAATGGCGTGAACCCAAGAGGCAGAGCTTGCAGTGAGCCGAGATCGCACCACTGCACTCCAGCCTGGGTGAAAGAACGAGACTTCATCTCAAAAAAAAAAAAAAAAAAAAAAAAGTAATGGCAAAAACCTTGGTTACTTTTGCATCAGCCGTAATATATGACAGAGCAAGATCCTGTGTATATATTTTATTGCATTTATTATTATTATTTGAGACGGAGTTTTGCTATTGTTGCCCAGGTTGGAGTGCAATGGCAGTCTCAGCTCACTGCAACCTCTGCCTCCCGGGTTCAAGCAATTCTCCTGCCTCTGCCTCCTAAGAAGCTGGGATTACAGGCATGCACCACTACGCCCAGCTAATTTTTTGTATTTAGTAGAGACAGGGTTTTACTAGGTTGGTCAGGCTGGTCCTGAACTCCTGACTTCAGGTGATCCACTTGCCTCTGCCTCCCAAAGTGCTGGGATTACAGGCATCAGCCACCTGTCTCTTTAGAGACAGGGTCTTGCTCTATCACCTAGTCTAGAATGAAGTGGCAAGACCAGAGCTCACTGCAGCTTCAGCCTCTTGACTCAAGCGATCCTCCCACCTCAGCCTCCAAAGTAGCTGGGACTATAGGCTTGCACCACCATGCCCAGCTAATTTTTTATTTTTGTAGAGACGGGTCCTCACTGTGTTGCCTAGGCTGGTCTCAAACTCCTGGGCTCAAGCAGTCCTCCCACTTCAGCCTCCCAAAGTGCTGAGGATTATAGGCATGAGCCATGATGCCTGGTCAGGTTTCTTCATACTTTTTATTGTCGTTGGTATTAGCCTTTTAAAAACTACTATTGAGATGATACCCATAACATAAACATCAGCATTTCAAAGTGTACAGTTCAGTCACATTTGTATTCACAATGTTATGCAACCATCTCCACTACCTAATTCCAGAACATTTAAAATCATCCCAATAAGAAACCCCAAACCTGGGCCGGGCGCGGTGGCTCAAGCCTGTAATCCCAGCACTTAGGGAGGCCGAGACGGGCGGATCACGAGGTCAGGAGATCGAGACCATCCTGGCTAACACGGTGAAACCCCGTCTCTACTAAAAAATACAAAAACTAGCTGGGCGAGGTGGCGGGCGCCTGTAGTCCCAGCTACTGGGGAGGCTGAGGCAGGAGAATGGCGTAAACCTGGGAGGCGGAGCTTGCAGTGAGCTGAGATCCGGCCACTGTACTCCAGTCTGGGCGACAGAGCAAGACTCCGCCTCAAAAAAAAAAAAAAAAAAAAGAAACCCCAAACCTGCCAGCAGTCACTCCCCATTCCCTCCTCCCCGATTGCCTGGCAACAGGCAGTCTCCTTCCTGTTTCTATCGATTTGCCTATACTGGACATTTCATGTACATGGAATCATGCACCGTGTGGTTTTAGTATTTGCCAATCTAAGGGCAAGGTGAAATGGAATCTCATTTTTCAATTTATTCAAATGCTTAAATAAGTGTTTCTCTCACACTATTCAAAATTTAAGCAGTGGCCAGCATGGTAGCTCATGCCTATAATCCCAGCACTTTAGGAGGCTGAGGTGGGCAGATCACCTGAGATCAGGAGTTTGAGACCAGCCTGGCCAACATGGTGAAACCTTATCTCTTCTAAGAATACAAAACTTACCCCGGTGTGATGGTGGGCGCCTGTAATCCAGAGCCACCCAAGAAGGTGAGGCAGAAGAATTGCCTTGGGACCTGCTTTGTGCCAGGGTGGCATGGAGGACAGAGCCCCGGAGGCAGGTTCTAGTCCCGTCCCTGGAGGGACTCAGCCTCTGTGACCTCATTTCCACACTAGGGTGATGGTGGGGTCACCCCAAAGTCCCTGAGGAACAGTCGATCTCAGGACACCCCGGGAAGGTTCTGGGTGCTCAGGAAGCAGAATGGTCAGGTCTCCACACCCCTGGCCCCAGGTCCTTCCTGGACCAAGGGAGACACAGACCTCCCGCCCCAGGACACAGCCATGCTCATCTTGGCCATGTCGATGGCACCCGAGGTGCATGACCCGAGCGTCCAGGGAACCCCTGGATCCCCACTGCCCCTGCTACCCAAGACAGGGAAGGACAACCTGCGTCTGCAGAAGCTCCTAAGGAAGGCAGTCTGGAAGTTGATGATGCAGGGTGCACACCTCACCCCACCTGGGGCCCTCCACACCTCCCTATCCCCCATGGGTGAGGCCAGCCACGACCAGGAGGTCACAGTGTCTTGTTTTTCTGAGACCACCAGAGCAAGCACAAAAGAACCAGCAAGTAGGCAAAGGTCAGGCGCAAAACTGCAAGTTTATTTTAGTAACCTAAGGTGTGGAGAAGTCTGTCGGCCTCCGGCAAAGAAGGCCGGCAGAGTTCCCCTCCCCCAAGCTCTCGGACGGAGTTCCGGCATCCCGACAGGACTGGGAAGCTGGGAAGTCCGCGTGGCTCAATGGCGGAGAGCGGCTTTTCTAGGAGTGGGAGGGCAATAGGTGGGGCATGGGCGTGTCAGGGGTGTTCCGCAGGTGCGACCAGGCGAATCTTGGTCTCTTCGGATTGACGTCACCTGGCGCATGCCCAGTTGGTCTGCACCCTCCCTGGGCGCCGGCTGCATTTTCGCGCGTCCGGGAAAAGTTGGGAGGGGGGATGAAGAACCCAGATGTGCACCATCTTGCCTCCGTTCGTCCAAACAGTCCAACCTTTTATTGATAATAGTGATAAAGGGGCGCTGTGGTCTGTCTGGCTACTTCCTGCTGTTATGGGGCGTCGTTAAGGTCAAGGCCCATGGTTGGTATTTGGACGCACGGATGAAAAATAAAATAAGGCACAGTATTAGTATAGGAATGAGGAATGGAAGCATTTGTTGGAATATGGGCAAAATCCAGAAGGATAGTCCTGGCGAGGTTGGGGAGTATGAGATAGTTAAGAAAATTTAGTAAGTTTGAGGCGAGTGGGGGAAAGCCAAACTGATTTCCACTGATTGCTTTCGGTAGGGGCCCTTTTTAGCTGGGAATGAGGAATGAGTGCGCAAAGTACTTGTTGGCCAGGCAGCAATTAAGGATTGGAGTTTTTCGTGGAGTGGATGGCTTTCCACTTACTCCTACTACAGAGATATTGGATGGAAGGCTAGGTCCAGAGAAGGACGGCAAAACAGAATAGGTAGCCTCGCTGTTGATTAAAAAATTAATTGTCTTACCCGCTACCAGGAGAGTTACCCGTGGCTCGGCGAGGGTGATGGGGGTCCCCGAGTCTCGGCACCTTCAGTTGTCATCGTCCAGATGTAGGAGCTGGAAGGAGCTCCCAGGATCCTGGGAAAGGGGGTCACGTAGAGGCGCGGCACCTGTTCTCAGGGTGGGACAATCAGACTTCCAGTTTCCTCCCTGCTGGCAAGCAGGGCAGGGGGTTGCTGGTGGACGAGGGTTAGGACATTCACTGGCCTAATGTCCCGATGCCTTGCACTTATAGCAAGGCTGCGTTGGGACTTGGGGACCTTGCGGACACCTGTTGGCATAGTGTCCTGCCTTGCCGCACTTATAGCAGGCAGGCTCCTTTTGTAGCTTTGGAGTCTGAGGGGTGTGTGCTCTCTGGTCTGGGGTTACGACTGGGCTGTAAAGCCGCTGCTAGGAGCTGTGCCTTCTGTTCAAGGCGAGCCTGCCGTCTCCTCTCTGGAGCTATAGACCTTAAAGGCTAATTTAACCAGCTCTTGTATTGGTGTCTGAGGACCATCCTCTACCTTTTGAAGTTTTTTACGAATGTCAGGAGCTGATTGAGAAAGGAAATAAGACGCCAAAATGGTGGAAAGATCGGCCAATGAAAAAGGGACATGTACTCTGACTACCCCCTCCGCCCCAGCCACCTCTCGCAAAGGCGCTAACACTGTAGGAGGGTGTGGGGCAGGAGTGGGGACATCAGCAGGGCACTTAGAACGGGTGTGTGCAGAGACAGGAGACTCAAGACAGCCAGTTGGGGGCCCCGAAGGAGGCATGGGACTGAGTGGATTACTAGTAGGTAAGGAAGAGGAAGAAGGATTCCGGACGGAGGGAGGAGGAGGAGGAGTATAGGGCGGAAGTGAGGGAAAACCTAGATCCTCCGGCTGAACAGAAAGAAATGAAGACTCCTCTTTTTCGGGTTCCTGTGAGCCGGCGTCCTTGGCTAGCATAACTTGGGCCGAAGAGCACCGGCTATACAGGTCGGGACGAGAGCGTAAGGCCCAAAAGCCTTGTATGTAAGTAATTTCAGACCACTTGCCTAGCCGCTGGCAGAAATTGCTGAGGTCGGTCAGAACATTGCGGTCTAGGGTGCCCTCTGGTGGCCACTGAGACTGATTGTCTAGTTTGTATCGCGGCCACGCCACAGTGGAAAGGAAAATTAACCGCTTCCTCCTAAGGTCTTGTTCAAGCTGTAAGGTTTTTAAATTGGCTAGGAGGCACCCTAAGGGGGTGCTCTTTGGAAATTTGGACTGGGGGTTTCCCATTTGTTTCCTCTTTACGGACACACAATGGACACAATGGAAATGGAAGTGGATCTCTGCCTGGCTTCAAAGCGTCCTTTGGAACCAGCAGAGACAGACTGGAGGCTCTTGAAGCCAAAGTGGAGAGTACCTTCAGGCGGACGTCTCCGTCCTGCAAGCGTCTCCGAAGCCACGTGGTGGCTTCCAAGCCACTTGGTGGCTCAAAATGGACCTCGGACCTGCGCAGGATTTTGGCCGAGGGTGGTAAAGAGGAGACAAGGGCACTTACCCCAGAGAGGCCGTGAGAGTGAGCGAAGCGGGTCTCAGGTCCTGGTCCGTCCGCGGCGTGGAACGAGGAGGGGTCTCCTCCCGGCACCATCTGTCTTGTTTTTCTGAGACCACCAGAGCAAGCACAAAAGAACCAGCAAGTAGGCAAAGGTCAGGCGCAAAACTGCAAGTTTATTTTAGTAACCTAAGGTGTGGAGAAGAAGTCTGTCGGCCTCCGGCAAAGAAGGCCGGCAGAGTTCCCCTCCCCCAAGCTCTCGGACGGAGTTCCGCATCCCGACAGGACTGGGAAGCTGGGAAGTCCGCGTGGCTCAATGGCGGAGAGCGGCTTTTCTAGGAGTGGGAGGGCAATAGGTGGGGCATGGGCGTGTCAGGGGTGTTCCGCAGGTGCGACCAGGCGAATCTTGGTCTCTTCGGATTGACGTCACCTGGCGCATGCCCAGTTGGTCTGCACCCTCCCTGGGCGCCGGCTGCATTTTCGCGCGTCCGGGAAAAGTTGGGAGGGGGGATGAAGAACCCGGATGTGCACCATCTTGCCTCCGTTCGTCCAAACACACAGCCCTGCACACTGCTGAGGGCCTGCACCCCATGGAAGCCCCATGCCTTCCTCAAGCCCCACGCCTCGCTGAGGCTCCCCACACAGTGGCTGCCCTACCCCCCATTCCCCGCACACCCCCATCATCCACCACATGGTGTCACCCCTGCAGAAGTCCACGTTCTTTCAGCCTCTCCCAGCACAGGATTCTAGCTGCTCACTTCAAGGCCACGGGGCCCCAGGTTGTAGCCTTGGCCCTAGTACCTGCCCAGCCCCTTAGTTGCTGAGACCAGCTCGGTCGGGGAGACCCTAACCCAGTGGCACTAGAGGAATTAGACACACATACAGAAATAAAGGGGTGTGAAGTGGGGAATCAGAGGTCTCACAGCCTTCAGGGCTGAGAGTCCTGAACAGAGATTTACCCACATATTTATTAACAGCAAACCAGTCATTAGCATTGTTTCTATAGCTATTAACTAAAAGTGTCCCTTATGGGAAACAAGGGATGGGCCGAATTAAATGAATAGGTTGGGCTAGTTAACTGCAGCAAGAACACACCCTTAAGACAAAAATAGCTCATGCTATTGTTTGCGGTTTAAGAACACCTTTAAGCGGTTTTCTGCCCTGGGCGGGCCAGGTGTTCCTTGCCCTCATTCCCGTAAACCCACAACCTTCCAGCTTGGGCATTAGGGCCATTATGGACGTGTTACAGTGCTGCAGAGATTCTGTTTATGGCCATTTTTGGGGCCAGTTTATGGCCAGATTTTTGGGGACTTGCTCCCAACACTTAGTGGCTTCATCCCTGTCTCAGCTCACATGGCTGGGGCACCCACATCACCCAGGTGCATATCCAACTGGTACCATCCCCTCACAATGGATTCCCACAACCCCCCAGGATATCCCAGAATGGGGATCTAACAGCCCTGGATGGGACCCCTGAGCTCCCCGCCAGGATATCCCGGAATGGGGATCCAGAGCGGCTGGCTGCAGACACGTGAGGGGTGTCCCACTGTCGTTGCTGGCCTCAGTGCCCAGAGAGGCTTGTGCCAGGGCCATGGTGCCTATAGCCCTGACCTGCCACATGCTGGAGCCCTCACCGTACAGCCTGGCTCCTGTGGGCCCTGGCGGAGAGCACCTGGAGGAAGCCTCAATGGGTGGCCCCGCCTCTGAGGCCAGGTGAGTGTCCAGCCCTGCCTGGGCCTCATCCCCTGAACTATCATCAGGCCCTCACCCATGCCCTGTCCCCACAGTTGCGTCCAAACCTCAGCTGAATGGCTGGACATGGCTCAAGCAGCAGCTGCTGGAGGAGGCCCAGGAGCCTCCATGCCCGGAGTGGCAGCAGAGCCTGCAGCCAGAGGTGCCCGCCCCCACGGAGCAGGAGATACCCACCCTCTCCGCACCCCGGGCCCCGCCTCCTGGGCCTCCAGAATGTGGGATGTGGAGCTGTACTGCACGTCAGTGGCGGAGGCCCTAAGGTGCCTAGCGGGGCCCAGTCGTGGGGAGTGCACTATGGCCGGCCTCACCTGCCTGCCCTTCATGTACTGGCCTGGCTTCAACGTCCTGAAGCTGCAGGAGGCCATCCGGCCCCTCCCACAGTCTACTCCATCCTGGAGCTGAACCCCACACCGAGGAACTTCAACTGCATAACGACCAGCTGGAGGCTCCAGTGAAGTGGCTGGAACACCATGGGGTAGACAGAAGAAAGGGCTGAGGCTCTAGCTGTGGGCCCAGAGACACTGCATGAGGATGTACCAGGGCCCAAGGGGTATGGAGTGCAGGGCAGCCTAAGAAGGGCAAAAGGGGTGCCAGGATGGTGTCAGGAGGTTTGTCAGGAGTGTGGTCAGGTGGACGGGGCAGAATGGGTGAGCTGGAGCCCCCAGGCTGCACTGGTGTGAGGGAAACAGAGAAGGAGCCTGCATTGGGATGTGTGATAGGGACCTTGGGTGTCAGGAGGGTGGTCAGGTGGACAGGGAAGAGCAGGCAAACTGGAGCCCCCTGGCTGCATTGGAGCCCCCCGGGCTGCACTGGGATGTGGGATGGGGCCTTGGGATGAAAACTTGAGGTAAGATGGCAGAGGATTGCACCTACTGACCTAGTCCAGGCTCTTTAGGGGCCTGGGCCTCGCATCATTCCTCCCTTTTGCTGTCAAAGGATTGGGGGCAGATCTCTGCTCGTTGAGGCGTGGGCGTCGTCAGGCTGACTTGGCCATCGGCATCAGCAGCAGAGTCAACAGTTTTGCTGCCTGTGCTTCCTGATGGCAGAGCCAGACCCTGGGACTGGGGTGCATGGGGGAGCCCCCAGCCAGCATGGGACTTGGCACCGATACGAGTGCTCAGGGGCAGAGAGGGAGGGGCTCATCAGGGGGTGGAGGAGGGCCCAGCGTGACCTCTCTCACGGCACACCTCTGCTCCCCCTACCTGGGCTGACAGTCCTCTGAGAGGGCAGAACTTGAGGGGTTGGCTGGTGGGAGAGACAGGGTCTCAGCATTGGCCATGCCCGGGCTTGAACATCTGGATGAGGAGGGAGCCCTCAGTCCCAACCCTGCGAGAACAGGTTGGCCGAGCAGGGCTGAGAAGGGGCTGTGCCCCAGGTAGGGACAGTGGAGGGCCCAGTAGGCAATCAGCCAGGCTCTGGTGGGGGTCGCCAACCACAGGAGTGGGACACAGAGCTACCAGAAAAGGCCTCTGCTGCAGCTGTTTGAGAGTCAGGATTTAGCAGGGAGAGATGCCAGGGCCCACAGGAGCCAGGCTGTGCAGCAGGGAGAGATGGCACCCAGGCTGCCCCACCCTGGGGTGTGATGGGTACTGGAAATGGAGCCCAGGGCCCAGGTCACTAATAAATGTATGTCTAACCATGGCAGGAGTGGCACTGCTGTCTGCAGCATGGGATGGGGAGGGCATTAGGACCCCTTAATGGCGCTCAGCTGGGACAGGGAGTAGGTCCTAAGTTCCTGCCCCTCTATGGACCCCCAGCACACACAAGGGCAGGGAACCCGAGCTCCATGCCATCCCCTTCCTTCAATGCTAGCCCTTGGGTGACCAGGCTGCCCTTCACTTCCCTTGTGAGCCATGCTGGGGCTTTTGGGGAGTCCCAGATGGGAGCCTTGAGCTTTCCTGCTGGAGCAGTGGCTGAGCCGGGCTGACTCTGGTGAAAAGAGCCGACTTTGAATCTGGTGACAGATGAGAGAGGTGGTGTCTGTGCAGGGCTGGGAGACTGAGCTGGTCTAGGTTCTGGCCAACTTGGGGCCCACCCCTGCAGCCTGCAACAGGGCTCCAGGCCCCCTCCAGCCCGCCAAGTTCTCAGCACTGTGTGCATGTGTGCACCTCGTCCCGCTCTGTGGGTTGCTGGGGACTCACTGAGATGGGAGGCCTAGGGCGCCAGGTCCCCTTCCACAAGCACTTTCTCATTCTTTCCATGCCTGGTGGCCACAAACGTATACCTCTTCTCAGATGGGGTGCTCTGCTGGGGAAGGAGACCAAGAATGAAGGTGAGAGCAGCAGAAAGGAGATGCTGCTGCCTTCACCTCTGGGAAGCCCTCCCAGATGCACAGAGGACAGCCCCTCTTTGCCCTCCCCTGCTGCACCCACCCTGCTTGCACCAAACACATTTAATTGTTGATGAGGTCTTGGAGCCTCCCTTCTGCTCCCAGAGGCTTTTCTTGCTCATGTCTCCAGCCACAATATCCCGGCAGCAGCAGTAGCATATGTCACAAATGCAGACCCCTGCATCCTGGGGAGTAGAAGCCCTGGGCCCTTCTCTCTTCCCTTGCCTTACCTGGCCAGGGGGCCTGGGACCTGCCTACCTAACCTTTTTCTGTACAATCCCAGTGGAAGAGGCAAGGAAAGGGATAAAGATACCATCCACCTCCACTCGGCCAACACAGCCTTCGACACGAGCAAAGGTGAACCCAACCCTACTGCAATACCTTAGTGTTCTGTCTGCACACATTCATCCCGGACAGTCCCACACTTGCTTAATAAGGAAACCTGGCCCGCTGCTAAACTCCCAGGTGCTAGCTCTGCAGCCCAGCCTTTGTCCCTGGAAGGGACCTTACCTTGCAGGACAAGAGTCTTGGCCTCAGACTGAGCCTGCACCTTATCCTTCTCCCACTGACTCTTGGTACTGGCCACGGCCATGCTGTGCAGCTCTATGGAGGCCTGGCGGGCTAGCTTGGGGGTCCAACCAGATGCAGAGGAGGCAAAGCATCAGGATTATCTTAGTGGACGGCCACCACGGACACATCGGAGGGACACACGGGGTAACCCTCTGCTTTGTCTTTGTATCTTCCCTGGGAGCGTTTCCCAGTGCAGCCCTAGAGTGGGGATCACTGAAAAGATGTGCCTTCCTTCGTTCAATGCAATTGTGAGACACCTCCCTGTCCTGAAGAGCACCCAGAGAGATGACGGTGCACAGGACAGATGTGGGTCTGCCTCCATGCTGCTCATGGGGTAGGGTTGGGGGACCAGGGGTTGGATGGGGGGGCATTGAATGGATGGAGGGACGGTGGTTAAATTGCGAAGTACTGGTTGGATGGAGGAGGATTGATCAGATGGAGTACTGGTTGTATGGAAAGGTGTTAGTAGATGAAAAAAATATTGATTGGATAGAGGGATACTGATTATATGAGTATTTGTCAGATGGAGGGGCATTGATTGAATGAAGTAGTATTGGTTGGATAGAGCCATATTGGTTCAATGAAGGCGCATTGATTGCATGCAATAACACTGATTAGATGAAGGAGTATTGGTTGGATGGAGGGGCACTGGTAGGATGTAAAGGTATTGACTGAATGAAGGAGTGAATGAATGAAGCAATATTGATTGGATGGGGAAGTACTGGTTGGCTGGAGTAATACTGATAGGATACGGGAGCATTGATAGGATAGATGATTACTGGTTGGCCGGAGGGGTATTAATTGGGTGGAGGAATATTGGCTTGATAGGATATAGGCCACAGTCACCTGTGGCCACAATGGGGCCGACCCCACACACCCTGCGAGGTCCAGGCCATCTGGGATCCCAGCCCTGCTCAGGACCCCCTTGCCCTGAGTGGGACAAGTGCCCATAGCTGTGCTGACAGTTCTCCCTGGTTGGGGTCTTTCCTGGCCCCTCTGAGGCCCTAAACCAGCCTGGAGCTCTAGGGACTGGTGTTGCTGAATGACGCTTCCTTATCCTCGTACAACCAGGCTCCCACTCCCCAGGACCCACTGGTCCTGGCCTGGTGCATGTCCACCTCCCCCGAGCCACCACCGCCCCACCAACCCCAGCCTCTGTCTCCCCATACGCACTTGGGAGTCAGCGGCCCTACATTTCTGAGACGGGGCAGTTCCCTTCTCCATGGCCTCAAGATTAGGCACGCATGGCTGCTTCCAACAGCAGGGGGGCACTTTGAGTCTTCCTTGGAGCCCAGCTGAGACTGCCACCCTACTCCCTGCACCTGCCTGGCAGCACGGACCTGCTCCTGAACGGCCCCTCTGTGTGGCTGCTGCTGGTTCAGAGCCCTGCCCATCTTGGGCGGGTGGGTCTGGGTCTTGGCTGGCACGCACACCCAGGGGCCTGAAATCATGGAAAATTCGAGAATTTCCCACCTTCTCCTCCAGGTTCAGTCCTGCTCAAATGCAGAGCCACTCCAAGCTACCAGCTGGCTGGTCTCCCCTACTCCGCAGCCAGCAGCCCCTTGGCCCTGCTCCTCAGTCACCTGGCCCCTACCCTTGCCTAGCCCTCCAAATGTCCCCAACAACACCCACGAGCCTCTTCAGGGAGCAGAGCAGGAGTGTTGGCCTTGGCAGCCCGGCCCCCTGGGGACCCCACAAGACCAACCGGGAGGGTGAGCAACTGCCAGGCTGAGACCCAGCCAGAAAGCTGGGGGTTGAACCCAGTCTCAATGCCTGGAAGACCCTCAGTCTGTAGAGCCCTGCCTGGCGTGGAATGGGCAGTTCCCCAAGGGCCTTAGGCCCTGACACAGGGTCCAAGCAGACTGCACTGGCTCTGAGGCCGCTGGACCTTCCTTCTCGATGGGCTTGGGTCTCAGATTCCTTGGCACTCAACCAGCCTGATTGTCCTCATTTTACAAATTGGGAAACTGAGGCTTGGAAATGGGAAGGGGTCAGCCAAGCAATCCAATGGCCCCAGGGCGGCTTTGCCTCCCTTTCTACCCACAGGCCCGGCCTGCATGCCTGCGAAAAGGAGGACGGTGATGAAGCTCACCTGGAGGAGTTGAGTCTGAGCAAGGAGGGGCCAGAACCAGAGGACACTGTCCAGGACAACCCAGGGGCCGCAGGGGCTGAGGAGGAACAGGAGGAGGTGAGGGCTCCACCTCAGAGGGTCTGGCTGTACTCCCACCCCGGGGATGAGCCTGCCTTTGCTGTCTGCACCACGCTGTGGGCCCTGTGGGACTAGCCCAGGGTGGGTCAGCACCTCACACCCCTAGATCCTGCAGTCCCTTCTGGGCCCACATTCTCAGAGAGGGTGAGGCTCGGTTACCCTCTTGCTAGATCGGGAGACATTTCCCCAGACTCCTCAGTCCCTCGCCACCAGCTCCAGAACTGGAGCACGTCAGGGCCATAGAGAACCTGAGGCCCAGGGAGAGGACAGCATTTGTTCCCACAGGTGCTAGATGGGGCAGGAGGGGTACAAGCAGGGGGTCATCTGGGATGTCTGCTTTTTTGTCTTGTTTTTTCCTGCCGAGGACCAGAAACGTCAGCAGCCCAGGACACCCAGCCCCTTGGTCTTGGAGGGGACCATTAAACAGAGCTCGCCTCCCCTGAGCCCCACCACCAAAGTAGATCAAGCTGCCAAAACCACCATCTTCTCCCCTCTCCCAATACCCAAAAGGCCAATCCCACATGCCAGCCACAAAAAGACCAGGCCCAGGTCTGGCTTTTGTCTGCTATTCCCCTGTTGCCTGGTGCTCAGAAAACCCCCGTGATGTAAGGGTTGGAGTTTGGATTGGTGGATGGAGTAGCTGGGGGGGATGGAGGGTGGACTCTGCCTCAGCTGCTGCAGGCCTGTGTCTCTCTCCAGCCTCTGCAGCTCTTTGACAGGACTGAGTCCCTAAACCACTCCACAGAGAAGAGGTCTGTCTGTCTGTCTGCCTGCTTTCTGGGCTCAGATCTCGAAGTGAGAGGCATGCCCCCGGCCAGCTGCCGGCCGCTCCCAGGGCTGGAAGAGCGGCTAGCTGCAGACATGTGAGGGGTGTCCCGCCGTAGCCTGCCCGACCACAGTTGCGTCTACTGTGAGCCAGCGGTGAAGGGTGGTGGCCAAGAGCCTCGAGAAAGCTGAGGCTGCATCATCACAGGCAGATTGGCCGGAAGGTGGGAGCAGTTTTCACTGAGCTATGCTACACGGGATATTCCTGCAGACCTCCTGGCTGGGGTGGTTCGGCCAAGCTGCCTACCCTGGTTTGTGGGCGCCACATGTTTGCAAGGACATTGACAAATGGCATGTCTGAGCCAGAGGCTGTCTGGTTTGGGGAAGAAGGGACGACTAGGGGCTGTTGCTAGTGGGGGCTGGCTCTGCCAAGGCAAGAACAGAGCTGCTGGAGGGGTGGGGATGGAAGGAGCCTGCCCAGGACTCACTCTCAGCTGCTGGCCTCCTCTGGACGTCGGGACTGCAGGAACCACGAGAAGCCCAGTTCTAGCTCCCAGGGTGGGCAGGCTGATTGGCAGGCAGGCTGCCTTCCCTCCACCTGGAGTCAGGTCTCCAGCCAGAGTTCCAGACCCAGAGAACAAATGCTCACACTAGTAAGCAGGCCTCTGAGGCAGGGTGTCTTGTCCCGTGGTGAAGAGAGGATGTGGGCAGGGCAGGGAGGCCAGCAGAGAAAGGCATAGGGAGCAGACTCTGTGGGCTTGTAGGAGGCAGGTCTGCGGCCCCTCCCTGAACCACAGCCTAATGCCCCCTGCACCCCATGCCTATGTTCCAGCTTCCTGGGTCTGCAAGTCCTGCCGTGTGGCAACCTCTACGTACCCAGAAGAGATTCCAGTCAGACACCCGCCCCACTGTCCTAAGGAGCTGCTTCCTGTTGCCAGCATGGCCTAGTCTTGCCTCTTTGACGCCCCTAGCTGCCACACTGTTTTGCTCCTGGATCCTTTCGCCTCCCTGCCCTTCCATTCTCTGACCCCCATAGCTCTGCTTCTCATTACTTGAGGAGAGAAGAAACTCCTGATCATCGGCCAAAGGGACTTACCCCTGGAGAGGCCAAGTGCCTTCTAGGAAGGTAGGAGGTTGAGGCACAGCCTGTGCAGAGAGACCGGGTCACTCCCCCGGATACAAACGGAAACTGCAGGTCAAGGGCTGACGACGACGCAGGATGCTTGATGCTGCCTCCCCCGAGCTCTGCTTGCCACCCCTCACTCCCCCATTTTGTGTAATAAAGCTCCCTGTGTATTCCCGTGTGCTGACTGTCTTGTGTTCACTAAGGGGGCAGGGCTGACCAGGATGGAAAGGCTGGGCCAGCGACCAGCCCATTCTCACACTGCAGAGCATTCTGTGGCCTCTGGGTTCAGGTAGTCTGACCTGTCTCATGGCCTTTGCAGTGTAAGACTCCAGGACATAAGCTCTGTGATGGCCTCAGTCAGGGCACACACAATGGGTGGGGTCCAGGTTTCCTTTTCCAGAATGTCTGCGATATCCTACCCTCACCATGACTAGCCGAATATAAACTTCTGTGCCCTGACTGTGCACCCAGTGAGGGCAAGATCCACCTTGGGGTCTCCCCCAACACCACCCAGGAGGTGCTCAGTGAAGGTTTGGTAAACAAATGAGTAGACTGGTGGGTGGGTGGACTGATGAATGGATGAGTAGGTGGGTGGATGAATGGATAGATGAATGGATGGATGAGTGGAAGGATAGGTGGGTGAATGGATGGGTACGTGGGTGAATGGATGAACAGTTTGGTGGGTAGTGAAGGGATGGGGGAGTGGATGAATAGGGGATGGATGAATGAATAGAGGGATGTATAGATGAATGGGTAAACAGGTGGGTGGATGGATGGATTGATGGATGGATGAGTGGGTGAATGAATGGGTGGATGGGAGGATGACTGGATGGATGGCTGGGTTAGTGAATGGATAGGTGGATGGAGAATGGAGGGATATATGAGTGAATGGGTAGATGAGTGGATGGCTGGATGAAGGGATGGCTGGATGAATGGACAGAGGGAGGGAGGAATAGAGGGATGAGTGAGTGGATGTGTAGGAGGGTGGGTCAATGGATTGATAGGAGGGATAAATGAAGGGATGGGTAGGTGGTTGGATGGATGGATAGGTGGATGAATGAATGGATGAATGAAAGGATGGATGCATGCATGGGCAGATGGATGGCTGGATGAAGGGATGGATTAGTGGATGGACCGGTGGGTGGATGGATCAACAGGTGGATGGATGAATGGAGGCATGGATGTGTGGATAGGTAGATGAATGGATGGATGAAAGGATGGATGGATAGGTGAGTGAGTGAATGGATAGGTGCACAGATGAATGGAGGAATGGATAAGTGGATGGGTAAATGGGTGGGTGGGGTGCAGAGAGAACAGCACCGGGGCAGGGGATAGTTGGGGTCAGCAGTGCTGAGGAGGCAGCCACTGCCCCCCTGCCCCTGACCAGCCCTGGCCCCTCATCAGATCCTCCGCACCCCTCGGCTCAGCCTCAGGGCCGGTTCCTCTGAGCTCTGCCCAGCCACAGCTCTGCTGTGTTTCTGATACAGCCTCCCCTCTATGGTCATGGCAACCCCATGGCTCTGCTCCTGGAAATCTGGATGGAGGCCAGGACATGCCCAGCGCAGAGGTTAGGAGGCTCAAAGGGGCTGCAGCCTATAAGGCCCTTGGCCAGGGATGGCAGACGAAGCCCCTACCCTCTGTCCTGCCTGCCCGAGCAGCCACCTGACACCCTGTGACCCCTGCTACAGGCCCCTAGGCCAGCCCCACACAGAAGATGCCCATCATATCTGCAGAATGACTCAATGAATCTGTAAGATCAGGACTAGGCATGTGGGGAGGCAGCTACCTGGGGCTGGAGCAGCTCAGTCCCCAAGTGCTGTGTTAGCTGCTCCTGTCCTGGGCCTGGCAGAGTCTGAGCCCACAGCTGCGCCGAGCAGCCTCAGGCTGGATCCAGCTTGGGTGCTCAGGTCAGCTCAGGGCACTAGTAGAGGCTCAGGACCCTCTTGGTCTCCACCACCCCCAACCATGTGCAGTGGGTGCTGGGACCCAGATTGAGGGGCCCCGGCCACCACCTGGGGGTCACCCAGGCAGGGAGCTGGAGCCAAGACACTCAGGAGGTTGTCCTCCCTCCCATAGCCTGCTCCCCATTCCCTGGGCTCAGCTCAGCATTCTCCAATTTCAGAACCCCCTTACCCCACCAACTGCCCTGGAGCCAAGGCCCCATGGTCCATCCTCAGACTCCTCCTGGGTGGAAGTGCGTCCCCAACCCAGGCTGGGCTTCCCTTGTGCCATGCCCCTGCCCCTACCCAGGTCTACAGTCACCCAGAGGCCCCTGCTCTGCCTCCTCTCCTCAGACCACCCTGGTCAGGCCAGATGGTAGCAGGGCACAGGGTATCCGGTGCAGGCCCTCCAGGCCGTGGTGCCTGCTCTGTGCAGTCCCTGCTACACCTCAGGCATAGCGCACTGAGCAGGAGGTCACTGATACCCAAAATAAAACCTGCCCTGTCCCTCTGACCTCAGCTAGCTGGGCAGAGAGCGCCCGCCCAAGCCCGAGGAGCCGGGCGGGCAGCACCCTCCCCTGCTGGCCACATGGGGCCAGTGCAGGGCCATGGCATGCCCACTTACAGGTGTGCCCCTCAGGACTGCTGGCCTGGGCGAGGGCTTGGGTGGGCACAGACTTCCCAGGCCTGCGGACTGAGCCATGGGAGAGGACAGGGTTGGCCTGCCAACCCCCGAGGGCCTGCTCAAGTGCCTCTGAGGGAGCAGCGCTACAGATGTCCCCAGTAGGCAGAAAGCTGGTCACAGATATCCAGGGGCCAGGGCTGTACATGGCCCCTAATGCCTTGCCCATCAAGGACATGGATGGGAAGGGGAAGGTGTGCAGTGTGGAGGAAGCCACAGACCTAGAGCAGGAGGACAGGGACATTCCCAGCAACTCCAGCTCCAAAAGCCTTCCCAGTGCCCAGCACTCAGGGGAAGGCAGGCAGGTGACGGGCCCTGTCCTTTGAGCTGGCAGCCTGGGACCAGCCCACCTTGCTGTGTGACCTCAGGCACACCCTGCTTTTCCCTGGGCTCTGAAGCCTCGCTCTTCCATGGAGGAGTTAAATGAGGTGCCAATCAAAGCTTTCTGGAAGGCCCCCAACCCAGCTTCAGGGCACTGCGAGCTCCTGCCGGGTTGTCCTGATGTCCCTGACTCTAAGCCTGGGGAGGACAGGGACCTCATCTGCGCCTCTCGGGACTCACGCCCGACCTGGGCGCTGGCCAAGAAGGAATCAACCGGTGAGTTCCACAGACACCACTGCCCACCCTCAGCCTGTGGGGTCTGAGTGGAGTGAGGGGACGAGTCAGGGTGCCAGACTGCTCTCCCCAACTTGGTGCCTCAGTTTCCTTGATCCAAGAGGCAGGGCCATCCAAGCCGGTGGACTCACTGGCCAGCATAGGGGCCATCGGAGGCCAGGAAGAATATCTGCTAGTCAGACTGTGCCACCTGGAGCCCTGAGGAAAGGAAGTCGGGTGGTGCCACCTGGAGCCTGAGAAAAGAAACCCAGTCTGCACACGCCACACAGCCTGTGGGAGGTGGTGGCACAGACAGAAACAGCCACTGTGAGTGCCCTGGGGGTGAGAGAGGGCCTGGAGGGAGAACCCAGACCCTCACCCAGCAAGCACAAAATGTAGCCCCCTCCAATGGCACCAGCCCGGGGACGTACGGCAGGCTCAAACGCAGCCAGTCTGGCCATGTCTCCCACCCGCTTGTTGTGTGGGCCCCAACGGCATCCTCCCAGGAAAGAAGAGCTGACCTCTAAGGGGGTCTCAGATGGGATGGGGGCCTGGCCTCAGCTCCATGGGGGACCTCCCAGGCCTCAGGCTGCTTCCTCCCCTGGGGGAGACAGTGAAGGGCCTGAGGCATTGGGCCAGGTAGCAGGAGGGAACCCTGGCTGTGCAGACCCTTCTCCTGAACCAAATGTTTACTCCCGCAGAACATCTGGAGAGAGGAGGGGCAGGGGGGCTGGGAAGCTTGGCAGCCCGGCTCTGGTGACCCCCACACCAGTTTGGCCCATAGAGAGCCCTCGGCTTTATGCCCCAGGGCCACCCAACACCTTCCTTTCCCCTCCTCAGCTCAATCAGAATATACCCGCTGCTTGGAGCAAAAGTAGAAACTGACACCTCCTGGAGACAGAGGGAGGACCTTGCCTCCTTCTCCAAGCAGGTCCTTTGCATCCAGGCCTCCTTCAGCCTCCTCCTCTGGCCAATCCTATACTTGGTAAAGGGCCTGCACTGGCACAGCCCCCCAGCCCAACTCCCCACACACCCCACTCACCCAGCCACTGGCCAATGGGCCGCCGGGAAGATCAAATGTCACTAAACACGAGGGTGTGAGCCAGGCGCCAGTGCTTGCAGCCGGTCCTGTCCACAGGGAGCTCCAGCCCTTCTTGCATTCAACCCGCAGGTGGGTGTGGGCGGGAGCAGCCACCCAGGGCTGTGCTGATGGGGCCTCCTGCGTGCGGATGGATGACCCCTTATTTCGGGGACACTCTGGGGTCCTGGGGCGCCGAGGTCCCAGGCCCTTATGGTACTGAACATCCCAACTTGAAGCATCATGGCTCAGAGCCTCCAGGCGGCTGCTGCAGGGTCTGGAGAGTCTGGGATGCTGACACAGTGTTGCAATGGTCTCAGCACCAGGAGGATGCAGAAGAACTCGGAGTGTGGGAGGCCAGGAGGGAGGAAGTCGGGGCTAAGGGAAGCCCAGTTCTAGGGAGTGGCCTGAAGGCAGGAGGCAGAGAGGCGCGGGCTGTGAGAGGCCGGGAGGAGGCCGCACGGGGGCACTGCTAGGGCTTCGGTTGCCAGTTTGCGGCTGTCATGTAGACATTTGCCCGGGCCCATCCTGGCCTTGCCCTGCTGCTCTTGCACCTGGGCCTCCAACATCGCCATTTCGTAGAGACGAAACTAGGACAGGAAGGCAGGGGCTCATGTATGGCCAGCCCAGGAGTGCGCTGGGGTGGGGGGCGTCGGAAGCCCATGCAGCCTAGGGGGCTAGCATCTGGAGGTGCAGGAGTGAGGGGCTGGACTTCATTGCGTCCCCCTGGCTGGAGGCTAGAGGACCTGGTGCTTGTAAGAGTCCCCACTCACCCTCCCTGCCCTGGACATGGTCCCCCTGACTTGTGCTGTCTGATCAGCGCTTGGCCACCCCTCCTGAGGTCCATGGGGGACATGGGGTAAGGCAAAGGTTGGCTGGGTGGACAATAGTTCTAGAAGCGTGGCCAGGGCCACAGGAAGCGACGGGCAGCAGCTCCTGCCTCCCCACCCTGCCCTTGCCCCATCACCTCCAAAAGAAGGAAGGGTGATGCGTGTGCCCAAGGAACCTGACCGCATCCCCTCTGAGGTAGGCACTTACTGGACACCCGCTTTACTCCTCAGCCACTGAAATGCCATCCCCTGCCCCCAGCACACCCCTGCCACCAGCCCCTCCCCACAATAGGGGCAATGACACAGGCCGCACTGAGGGGAACAGAGCAGCCTTGTGTTGCTTCCAGGCACTCAGCAGAAAAGCAGGTGCCTCAGTTTCCCCACTTGGGGAGTGGGCCTTTTCTGCCTCATATTGGGGGGCCTTGAGGTCACCCTGCCTGGGGGTGCCAGGGCATCCATGTGACTCTGGCCCGGGAGCACAGGAGGGAAATATGAGGAGCTGGGGAGGAGCTGGGTGCCCGAGGGTGAGGGGGCCGCTGCGGGCCAAGAAGGGCTGGGCTGTCACACCTGCCTCACCCATATCTTGGGTTTCTGGGCAGAAATGTCATGTCTATTTCTGGACACCTCAGCTGCCACTGACTCCTTATAAACAACCCACCCGAAGCGAGGGCCACGCCGCCCCCATCTTGTGGTCGTGGAAAGGTGGCAGCCCAGCCAGAGTCAGGGGTGGGCACAGCAGGGCGGGGCCAGGCTCTGCTCCCTTTCTTCACTGACCCTCGTCTCTACAGAGGATGGCGCTAGAGGAGGCTGTGGGGTTTGGGGCCTGGACCAGCTGGGAGGACAGCACCAAGGGCGAAGAGAAGCCCAAGGGGTCAGTGGCCAGGCCGGAGCGGGGTCACGCCGGGGACCTGGGTAATGCTGGCTGGTGGGGTGGAGGACTGAGGAGAGCCTGGCCCAGCTGTGGCAGTTATAAGAGGCTTAACCTGAGGGGTAGCCGAGTCTCAGGAAGAGATTCCGGGATGGGAAAAACCTGCCCCCCTTGCCTGGAAGACAGCTATCTGCTGGTTAATTTTGCATGGAGCTTAAGTTGCTCTGGGAAAATTAACATTCTTGACAGGGTTTGGAAAACGGTTCCCACCCCAGGGATGCAACGTAGATGTATTTTTAGCTGATGAACGTGTGTTTTCCTTATACAATACTCTCAGTGGGGGCCATAACTATTATCTTCCAGTGATGTGTACCATGTTGTAACGAGCTTTGTTTTCTAAAACCCCAGCCAGCATGCCGGTGTAGCTGCTTGGAGCCTCCCTAGGCCTGGCCGCCCTGGTGTGTGTGGTGGCCAGCTCACAGAGAGACGGTCCCACGCATGCTGGCCTGGCACCACCGCCACACAGGGACAGGGCAGCCAGTCCCGGGCATGGATCTTCCCCTAGACAGGGACGGATCCAGAGCATCCCCAGGGCTGGGGAAAGTGGCCACAGGGAGGGAAACGGGGAGGGCTGCTCAGTGGGCTCCTGTAGTCCAAGTATGCCTTGCACAGAACCCGGCTCGGGAGGCGCATGGGAAGCAGCCCAGAACCAACCCAATGTACTCCAGGGCTCAGCTTCAATGTCTTCAGGGGACGGGGTGATGAGGAGATGGAACAGCTTCCCTGCTCTGTGATCTTGGAGAAGGGGTCCTTAGAGAGGTGTGGGGGGCACCCCAGGAAAACAGACACAGAAGGGAACTTTGGGCTCTAATAGGGAAGAGGGGTTTTCATGGGGAATGGTAGGGTGAGCAGATTACCCATCTTGGGGAACCAGCCTCGGTCACCCAGGGGCTCCCAGGGAGACCCCGCCTACACCCACTGGGCAGAGTACACCCAGAGACAGGTTTCAGCTACATCAGCAGGACCTTTCCAGTGTCCAGAGCAGGCTGGACAGCACACGCCCTGCATTCTGGATGACCCTCCTCAGGGGACACTGCAGAGAGGATGTCTGCCCCGGGTGGGGGTGGATGCCATGACCTGCCAACATACTGTCCAGCTCCAAGATTCCAAGCTCCAGGCTGGAGCCAGGGCAGGAAGAGGGGACAGGGTCCGGGGCACCAAGGGCTAGGAGGGGCCAGGAGCCCTGGAGGAAGGGAGAGTCTGAGGAGGTGGACTTGCCCAAGGCCAGAGCTGGCCCCAAAACACTGCCCACGGTCCCCCAACAGCGTTGCTCCAAGTGCCCATCTCCCACCCTGCACCCAGGCAGCTCCTAACTCTCTTCCTGTCCTCTCTGTCTCTGAATCTCTCTTTGCAGAAACCACCCATCTTCACCATATCTGACAAGGAAGTATGAGAACCAGCTGGTGGCTCCCCCCTGCCCAGCTCGGGACCCTGGCCCCTTGGCTTGTGCGGGGCTGGCGCATGCACTAACTTGCACAAGTCCAAGCAAAGCCCAGCCTCACCGCCCCTCTCTCTCTCTCCCTGCCGCACAGTGAACGGGTGGAGGGTAAAGGGTAACAGCCATTCTCTTTCTACTTCCTGCTCTAGACGGAACGGTCACACGTGGGCAGGGGGCTGGACTGTGCATGCCATGTGTCCCCTTGGCAGCAGTACATCAGTTGTATCCTATGGGTGACTTCAGTGACCCCCTGAAAACAGCTGTCTGACTGGGGGCCTCGTCTTTTCCCTGACGTGTGGCCACACGGTCCTGAGGGGCTTGCAGGGATGGGTCAGGCTCCAGTTCTTGTCTCTCCGCCTCTCTCATGCTCACTGTGGGACCTGGGCATCCAGGACCCACAAGCCCCGTGAAAGCCACTGTCATCACCAGAGCCTCTGGGCCCAAATACCCCTGATTCCCCCCGCTGGCCAGGGGGAATCGCTGGCTTGGCCAGGGCCAGGACACTGTGGCTCTTCATCTTCCTCCTCCCTTCATGGGTGGCCCCTTCTAACGTGGTTCCCCTCTTTTGTTCTGCCCCAGTGCAGGGCAGTATGAAGAAGGTAACTCTGGCAACCGCCGGAAGCCCCCCAGCCCCCCTCTCCCGTGTGTCACTCATAGAATCCCCACCCCAGGCTGCTCCAGGCCGCCTTGAGCTTGTCAATCAACCATCCATCTTCCTCATCATTAGTTATTAACGATCACCATTCATCACTATTAACGATGAATCTGAGGCCATCACTTAAATAATGATGAATGAGCCATTAAATCATCACTAACCCCTGTCTCTTTTATCGAGTAATATACACTCATGATCCTTCATTCATCCTTCGTGTGCCATGGTGTGTGGGGTTCGCTGTGGCTGGTCATGAAGGCCTCATTAACGAGTGCCCCACTGTGCCCAGTGCTGTTGTCTCTCTGCATCTCTCTCTCTGCCCTCCCAGCATCTCAGGGTCTCTCCATCTCTCTATAGTTCCTTTTCTGTGTCTCTCTTGGCACCCTTATCTCTCTGTGTGCCTGTGTATCTCTCAGCTTCTGTCTCTGTATCTCTCAATCTCTTGGTCTCTGTCTCCCACTGCTTCTCTCTCAGTCTGTCTCTCTTGGCCTCTCTGTCCCCATTTCTCCACCTCCATCTCCATCTCTCCCTCTCTTTATCTCCATCTCTCCATACCACTCCCCGCTACCTTGTGCTGTAACCCTGGGTGGAGCCTGGAGCCCCCTCCCTGTGCTGGCCAGGTGTGGTCTGTGGGTGTCTCCATCCTGCCCGAGCAGGTGTGGGTGCATCTGGGAACCATGTGGGGCGGTGGTTCTCAGGCCGACCGCGCTACCCCAGAATCCCTGGCACCCCCTCAACTGGGGAGCGCGTTCACACAAACTTAATAGGCAGTGCTGTCCTGTGAGGAGTCCTGAGTGCTATGTTTTGAAAATATTTTGAGAACACTTAGCTACCTTAAAAACGTGAACAAAACATTTCTTTTTCTGCCAAAAAGGTGGAAAGACTCACTTCTGTGTGGGAAATGTGGCCCCAGGGAGCCATCTTTTCTCTTGGGGCAGCCACGTGGCAGGCTGGAAGGCCACAGAAGGGTCTTCATGCGACATGTCCCCAAAGACCCCTCAGTGCCAGCCTTGTTTCCGGGCGCACTCAGAGCCAGGGCTTCCCACAGGCCCTGTGGGTTTTGTCTCCATCCTCACTTGTGTCACCTGCAGAGCAGTACTTAGCAAGGGCCTCTGTGCACAAATGCCTCCAGGTATGGGAACAGCAGGCCCCCAGGAGGGAGGAGGAACCTTAGAATCCCATGCAAGAGCCGGCCCAGCCCAGCTGACGGTGACCAGCTCTGCTGGTGGGAGTCCCTGCTTGCCCGGGCTGGCCAGAGGTGCAGGACTGACCCTCATCTTTCACCCCAGCCAGGCGAGTCCCAGGTCCTCTACTCCTGGCCGGCCATCCTCCTGTCCTTGTGGCCCGAGTATGCTCTAATCACTGTCTGTTCCTTCTCTCCCCCAACCCCACCTTCTCCTGCTCCTGGCTTCTCCAGTCTCAGAGGAAGCCCAGGAGGAAGGTTAAGTGTGGTCTGAGGCCCCGGCCCCCATGCCCACTCCCCAGCCTTCCTGCTCCACATGACACTGACCTCCACCCCGCCTCTAAGGATTGCCGTGTGCCCCTGTCTAACCCTCTCCTCTCTCCCCCTGCCACCGGCAATCCCTGGCTCTCCTCCGCTGCAGAAATCCATGAGGAAGGCACCAAGACACAGGACTTCTTGTCCCATGTGGGGCCCAGGGCCTGGCTGGACCCACGTGGGGGTGGGGAAGAGGGTAGAAGTCACGAGGTACCAGCCAGCCAAAGGGCCCCCACAAGTGGCCCTAATGTAACCCACTAACCACAGCCAATCCTTGACCAGAGAGAGCAGGGGGTCTCAAGGGTGGGACCCCTTCCCCGCAGTCTCCCAGGCAGCAGCAGGGCCAGGGGCTCCTCAGGCAGGTACAGGCTGGGCTCCTTGTCAGCAGGGCGTCCCCAGGCATGGGGCAGAGGGGATGCTGCGGGGCCAGAAGTAGGCCCACCCTAGCCCTCCATTCCAGGGCGGGCAGCCGAGAGCCCATGGTGCCATCAACCCCTGGGCCTGGCCAAGACCCCCGGCCACATCTTGGGCCAGCACAGGGTGAGGGGAGAGAAGGCGGCTGGGGGCAGAGCCCTGCAGCCTGGCAGGGTCAGCTCCCTCGTGTGCGTGCCCTCGCCAGCACCCCCAGGCCCCCTCATAGCCTTCTGCTGTGAGATCCCTGGGGTGCACGTAACCTGGGGGCAGATGGGAGGGCTGGGATCCCATGCGCAGATCAGCAGGCAAAGCCATCATTGGCGCCCGGGGCTGCCAGTACCCTCGGAGGATGGAAAGAATCCCATCAGGGAAAGAACGAGTGTGTCCTCAGCTGTTGGGATGGCAGGAAGCGGGGTTCCTGGGGACGTCTCCCATGGCCCGTCTGTGGTCTGCCTCCCAGGGCTACCAGCCCTGCCCTTGTGGGCCTCTGGTGCCGCCCAGTCAGGCTACAACCTCGCGCATGGGCCTTGGTGCCCTGGCCAAAGGCACGGATACCCTTCCGGAGGTGCCCCAAAACAGACAGGGGATGGGAGCGAGCAAAGGAAGGACTAGCCCCAGGGCCGAGCCTGCTCGCCATCCTTTTTTTCCCTTTGGCACTCACCACCCTCTTTTAACCCCTCCATCTACCCCAAAACTATTTTCTCCCCACCTACCACTCCAGTTGTGCTGTCTCCGTGGCCGCCACCAACCGCGGCCAGGCGAGGTGCAAAGTCACAGGCCCCAGCCTCCAACGTGGGGCACGTAGCTCTCCCACCTCCTTCTCCTCCGCCTCTAGCCAGGCAGGAGCAGCTCCCGCTGCCGGAGGCCCTCCTAGGGCCCGAGGTGCTGCAGTCTCGGCGGCCACCACCAACCGGAGGGAGGCGAACCACAGTGTCGTGGGCTCCAGCCTCCAGCCTACAGCGTGTGGCAAGCGGCTTCCTAAGGCACCACACAACAGCTCAGCAGGCAGACGCTGAAGAGCCTGGAGTGGTCCCCCCGCCTCATCACGCTTTATATACTGAGGTTAGGCAAGCGGTTCCTAGAGTACATGTTTTGATTGGATGAGAAAAAAACCTTTAGGCCTACTCTGATTGGACTTTGTTATCATGTTGTGATTGGATGAGAGCAAGTATCAGGCCAACCAATCAGAGCATGAAAATAAAGTCCAATCAGCGTACGCCTAGAGGTTCATCTTATCCAATCAGAACATGTAGTCCAGGAACTCCCTGCCTCACCTCAGTATATAAAGCATGCTGAGGCAGGCACGCTGCAGATTTTTGAGTATCTGTAGGTGGAGTTGTTGCGTGCTTGCTTAGGAAGCCGTCTGCTGCTCCCTGGAACCTGGAGGTTGGAGGCTGGAGCCAGCGACACTGTGAGTCGCCTATTGCCTCGCTTCGCCTCGCCTCGCTGCAGTTGGTGGTGGCAACCGAGACTGCAGCACTGTGGGAACTGTAGGAGGGCCTCCGATAGCGGGAGCTGTTCGTGTCCGACTCGAGGACCAGGAGATGGGAGACCTACTTGCCACACGTTGGAGGCTGGGGCCTGTGACATCGCCCCTCGCCTCGCTGCGGCTGGTAGCCGCCACGGAGACAGCGGAGCTGGAGAGGTAGGAAGGGAGAAAATAGTTTTGGGGTAGATGGAGGGGTAATAAAAGGGTGGTGAGTGCCAAAGGGAAAAAAGGTTGGCGAGCAGACAGGGGGGTGGGGAAAAGATGGTGGGAGAAGTTGTTTTTTGGTAGCTGAAGGGGAAAAAGAGGGTGGTGAGCAGCAGCAGTGGGGAGAAGGCTTTGGGAAAAGATGGGGGAAAATGTTTTTGGGTAGATGGAGGAGCAAAAGAGGATGAGAGCGTGAGGGGGGAAAGAGGGTGGGGAAAACGGTGGTGAGCTGGAGAGTAGAGAGAGCTTTGCGAAAAGATGGTGGGGGAAAAACGGTGGGGAAAAAGTTTGGGGATAGATGAATGAAGCAAAAAGGGTGGCGAGAGGGACGGGGCAAAGGCAGTTGGGAAAAGAAGGTGGGGAAATAATGGTGGGGTACAAAGGTTTGGGGTAGACGTTTTTCTGATTTTTAAATTAGATGGGTGTTTTTGCTTTTGAGTAATTTTGCGTTGTGTTTTGTGTATTAACCGCTTGCCTGATGCATAGTTTGCAAATACTTTCTTCCATTCTCTGGATTGTTTCTTCATTCTACTGATTGCTTCCTCTGCGTTGCAGAAGCTTTTAAGTTTAATGTAATTTCATTTGTTTTTGCTTTTGTTGCTTGTACTTTTGATGTCTGTTTGAAAATTTCTTCTCCTAACCAATTTTATTAAGCATTTGTTGTATATTTTCTTCTCTAGTAGTTTCATGGTTTCAGGTCCTACATTTAAATCTTTGAGTTGAATTTTGTATATGATGAGACAATGGTCTAGATTTATTCTTCTACATGTGGGTGTTGGGTTTTCCTAGCAGAGTTTATTGAAGAGATGGTCCTTCAGGAAGGTGTGTTCTTGGTGCTTTTGTTAAAAATGAGTTGACTGTAAATGCATGATTTTACTTCTGAGTTCTTATTTTGTTTCACTTGTTTATGTCTGTCATTTGTCTCTCCCCTGCCCCCCTTTTTTACAGCACCCTGCTGTTTTGATATACTACAGATGTGCAGTTACTATGGATTTATAGTATATTTTGAAATCAGTAGTGTGAGGCCTCTGGCTTTTAATTCAAGATTCTTTTGTGTATCTGAGGTGTTTTGCATTTCCATGTGAATTTTAGAATTTTTTTTTCTATTTCCAAGAAGAACGTCTTTGTAGTTTAACATGAATTGCATTGATTCCATAGATCACATTGAGTGATGGAAATATTTTAACAATGTTCTTCTAGTGCATGGACATGGGATATCTTTCCATTTACTTGTGTCTGCTTTAATATCTTTGATCTGTGTTTTCTAGTTTTCACTGTAGGACCTTGCACCTTTTTGGTTAAGTTTATCCCTAGGTATCATTTTTTTTAGAGGGGTGGGTAGCTACTGTAATGAAACAGCTTTCTTGATTTATTATGTGTTTCACTGTTGGTGCACGTGTGTACTACTCATTTTTGTATATTGATACTGTATCTTGCAACTTTACTAAATTTATTATTTCTAGTAGTTTTTTTTGTGGAACGTTTAGGGTTCTCTGTCTATGTATAAATTATCGTGTCACCTGCAAATAGAGACAATTTGACTTTTTCTTTCCAATTTGGATGGCTTTTATTGCATTCTCCTGTCTAATTGCTCTAGCTAGGACTTCCAGTACCATGATGAATAAAAGTGGTAAAAGTAGCCACACTTGTTCAAGATGTTGGAGGAAGAGTTTAAACTTTTCCCCATTGATTACGATGTTAGCTGTGGTTTTGCCATATATGGCCTTTATTGTGCTGAGATGTGTTTGTTTCTGTGTTGTGTCCTGGTCTGGTTTTTGTAGCAGGATAATGCTGACCTCATAGAACAAGTTTGGAAGTATTCCTTTCTCTTCATTTTTCGGGGAATAATTTGAGTCAAATTGGTATTACCTCTTTTAAAAATGTTTAGTAGAACTCAGCGGTAAAACCATTATTCTTCTGTTTTTCTTTGATGGGAGACTTTTATTGCTGCTTTAAATGAATTACTCATTATTAGTCTGTTCAGGCTTATTTCTTATTATTCTAGCTTGCGAAATTGCTATGTTTCCAGAAGTTTATTCATTTTTACCAGATTTTTCAATTCGCTTGTATATAGGGGTTTTTGGTAATTTGTTACGATCCTTTTTATTTGTTATCAATTGTAATGTCTTTTTCACCTATGATTTTATTGCAGTTTTCTTTCTCTTTTTCCTAGTCTCGTTATAGCTTGTCAATTGATTTTTTTTTTAAAAAAAGCTCTTTGTTCCTTTGACTTTGTAATTTTTTTAGTTTTTAAAATTTCTTCTCTAATATTTATGATTTATTTATTTCTACTAATTTTAGCGTTTGATTTTTCTTGTTTTTGTCATTACTTGACGTGTACTCTCAGGTTGGCTTTTGAGATCTTTCTGCTTCTCTGATGTAGGCATTACAGCTATGCACTTTTCCTCCTACAGCTGCTTTTGCCGCACCTGGCAGGTTTTGTTGCGTTGTGTTTCCATTCTTATTTGTTGCTGTGGATTTTTAATTTCCCTTATTAGTTTCAATGAATTAATTTTTTCATTGTTGGTTGTATGTGAGCATGTTTTTAAATTTTCATTTGTACAGCTTTTAAAGTTCCTGTTAATGATTTCTTTTTTTTTTTTTTTTGAGACGGAGTCTCGCTCTGTTGCCCAGGCTGGAGTGCAGTGGCCGGATTTTGGCTCACTGCAAGCTCTGCCTCTCGGGTTTACGCCATTCTCCTGCCTCAGCCTCCCAGTAGCTGGGACTACAGGCGCCCGCCACCTTGCCTGGCTACTTTTTTGTATTTTTTAGTAGAGACGCGGTTTCACTGTGTTTGCCAGGATGGTCTCAATCTCCTGACGTCGTGATCTGCCCGTGTCGGCCTCCCAAAGTGCTGGGATTACAGGCATGAACCACCACGCCCAGCCTAGCTCCTGTTAATGATTTCTAGTAGTATTCCACTGTAGTCAGAAAAACTACTTGATATGACTTCAGTTTTTAAAAATGTGTTGTTACTTGTTCTTTGGCTTAACACACAGTTTATCCTGGAGAATAATGCATGTGCTACTGAGTGGAATGTGCATTGTGAAGTCGTGGAGTCGTGCAAAGCTGTGTAAATTTCTGTTAGATCCATTCGGCATAGAGTACAGCTTAACCCATGATTTTTTGTTGTCTGGATGATCTGCGCATTGACGATAGTGGAGTGTTGATTATAGTGGGGTGTTGAGGTACTTTATTATTATTATTAATATATCTATTTTTTGAGACAGTTTCTCTCTTGTTGCCCAGGCTAGAGTGCAATGGTGCAGTCTCATCTCATTGCAGCCTCAGCCTCCTGATTAGCTGGGATTACAGGCATGTGCCACCATGCCCTGTTATTTTTTTGTATTTTTAGTGGAGACTGGGTTTTTCCATGTTGGTCAGACTGGCCTCCAGTTCCTGACCTAGGTGATCCACCTGCCTCGACCTCCTGAAGTGCTGGGATTACAGGCGTGAGCCACCGCACTTGGTCGGAATCTTAAAAAGTTTAATATGTGGAAGCAGGGTAGAATGGTGGTTACCAGGGACAGGGATGTGGGAGAAAAGGGGATCTATTGGTCCAAGAATACAAAGTTGCAGTTATGTGATTATAGTTAATAATAGTGTATACTAGAAATTTGCAAAGAAAGTATTTTTCAGGTACTGTCATCTAACTATATGAGAAGGTGGATGTGTTAAATTTGTAGTGATCATTTAATTATGTATATATACATATACACAAGCACACATGTAGATTTTCATATATATGAATCAAAACAGGCCGTCTACTTAAATACATTCAATTTTGTTTTCAAAATAAACGTGTGAAAACAAAGAATAAAGAGCATGCATATAGTCGTAAACTCAGCGATATAAGTAAGTGCACTGCTAATCAGAACAGTGAATTAAATGTCAGTTATATTTGTTTATATTGTAACCTTTCCTTTTATTTTCATGTTTTCTGTTTATAATTACAGAAATATTTAATGACTTCACAATGCGCAACTATATATTAAATATTCTCCACAAATTTGAGAGGTGATGAATGTTACAAGTTTTAGGTCATAGTCACTGTAAGAATGTTCCTTTGGGAAGTGTTATTTTCTGTTCGTTTGTATTTTAAAACATTCACCACCAACAAGAGATAGCCTGGGTTTTTCTCGTCTTCACCCACCATATAATGTTACAATGAACGCCTCTGAGCGTGTATCACTATGGGCAACTAAGCATACTTGTGGCAGATAGCTTCTCAGATTTGGAATTGCTGATCCAAAATCAATGAACATGTTAAAATAGGATAATTAATTTTCACCTTCAGATATGCTGTTAAAATCATATTTTCATTAATTTTACGTAAGAGTACCAGTACTGATTTTCCCACACTTCACACTACATTTAGATGCTATAAATTTCATTAATTCTTATCTATATTACAGGCTATAAAATCATGTCATTGCTCTTTCAACTTGAAATTTCCAATTACTGTAATTCCAAATGTACCATGTCATGTTTACTATATAGTTTGTTACATTTCATGAACTCTACTTTGTCTCCCTTACTACAAAATGGAATATGTGTGGAAACAAAATTGGTTTTATACAGGAGTATTTTTTCCTTGTCTAAGATCTGTTTGAATTAGGCAAGAAAAAAATCATGTATTCACTCCAACAGTACAATGTCTGTGTCTGTTTCACAGTAGCAATACAATGTGAATAGAATCACACTCATATCTCCCATGATGAAACTAATGCCTTATGTACAGCAATCATTCATTTTGCATTGAAAAATCATTTTCTGGCCAGGCGCAGTGGCTCACGCCTGTAATCCTAGCACTTTGGGAAGCCGAGACGGGCGGATCACGAGGTCAGGAGTTCGAGACCATCATAACACGGTGAAACCTCGTCTCTACTAAAAATACAAAAATTAGACAGGCGTGGTGGCGGGCGCCTGTAGTCCCAGCTACATGCGAGGCTGAGGCAGGAGAATGGCGTGAACCCGGGAGGCAGAGCTTTCAGTGAGTGGAGATCGCGCCACCGGTACTCCAGCCTGGGCGACAGAGGCGAGACTCCATCTCAAAAAAAAAAAAAAGAAAAATCATTTTCTATTTTTTCAGCTACATAGGGTCAATTTCTCTTTGTATGTTGCATAGCTTCCAATTGCATCTAGGAGTCTTATTTTTCCTTAGTTTTGGGATACAGGTGTTTTTTGGTTACTAGAGTAAATTCTGTAGTGGTGATTTCTGAGACTTTGGTGCACCCTTACCTGAGTGGTGTACATTGCACCCAATATGTACTCTTTTATCCTTCACCCCCTTCCACCTTTCCCTCTGGATCCCCAGAATCCATTATATCATTCTTATACCTTTGGATCCTCATAGCTTAGCTCCCACTTGCAAGTGAAAACATATGATACTTGGTTTTCCACTGCTGAGTTACTTCACTCAGAATAATGGCCTCTGGCTGCATCCAAGTTGCTGCAAAGGCCATTATTTCATTCCATTTTATGGCTGAGTAGTATTCCATGGTGTATACCATATTTTCTTCATGCACTCGTTGGCTGATGGGCATTTAGCTGATGGGCTTTGTAGTTTTGCAATTGCGAATTGTACTGCTATAAACATGCATGTGCATCTGTCATTTCCATGTGATGACCGCTTTTTCTCTGGGTAGATACCCAGTAGTGTGACTGCGAGATCGAATGGTAATTCTACTTTGAGTTCTTTAAGAAACCTAGGAATCATTTTAATATAGATAATTGAATTATGGTTAATTCTCCATCCAGTTTTCCACATTGGTTACTTACTGCTGCCGATTTGAGGCCATTTTTCATTTATATTACTTGATCATTTTATTCATGGTCACATCTCTAATAGTATATGCTGTTTTCAATGCATATTATGTGAACAGTTTAAAATTCTCAAAGTATAATTCTTTGTTGAAGCATTTGTAAGTTTTACACAAGCCCTTATATGATCCGTGTATTGATTTTTAAATCATCATCTCTTCTATTGTGAGATATAATCTTATACAAAGTTTATAGATAGAAAGATGTTAGGAAACGGTCACATGGTCTGTTATGCTTAGTGTATTATTTTTGCCGAGACCAGCTCGGTCGGGGGTACCTAGATGTGCACCTGGGGCCTGATGTCCACCCAGGGCCTGATGTCCAGTTGGAGTCAAGTGTGCAACTGAGGCGCCATGACCTGGGGGCCGGGTGTCCATTAGGGGCCTGGTTTTGACCTGGGACCTGGGCATTTACTTGGGGCCTCAGCGACCACTTGGGGCGTGATGTCCACTTGGGTTTTGGTGTCCAAAATATCCAAAGTCCTGATATCCACTGGGTTCCTAGGTATCCTCCTGGGGCCGGGTTTCTACCTGGGGTGTGGGTATCTACCTTGTTGCTGTTGTTTACCTTGGTCCCAGGTATCCACCTGGGACCTGGTGTGCACCTGGGGCCATATGTGCAGCTCTGGTCTGGGTGTCCTCTTGGGGACTGATATTCACCAGGTGCCTAGGCATTTATTTGACACCTGGTTTCCACGTGGAGCATGCTGTCCCATGAGAATTAATATTCAGATGGGGACTGGGTATCCACCTTGGGCCTATTGTACTCCCAGGGCCTGAGTGTCTATCTGGAATCTGATATCCATCCTGCGGCTGCTGCCTACATAGGGCCTCATGTTCCCTTTGACCCTGGATGATTACCTGAGTCCCTGGTGTCCTCTGTGGGACAGCTGTCTACCTGTGACTTTGGGTCCAGCTGTGGCCTGGGTGTGAGCCTGGTGCTTGATGTACACCTTGAGTCCGTGTCCACCTGAGGCTTGATGTCCATCTGGGGACTGGTGTCCACTTGGGGCCTGATGTCTGCATGGGGACTGAGCACTTACCTGGGGCCTAGTGTCCACCTGAAGCCTAGTTGTTAACCTGGGGCCTGGTGTCCACCTGGAGCCTGAAGAACATTGGACATCAAACACCAGGTTGACACTATGTCTTATGCGTATGCCAGTTCCAGGTGGACTCCAGATTCCCAATGGATATCAGGCACCAGGTGGACATCAGGTTCCCAGTTGAAAAATAGGTTCCTGGGAACAGCAGGCTCCAGTTGAACATCAGGCCCCCCATCGACACCTAGGCCCCAGGAAGAAATGAGGCCCCAGGTGGATACTTATGTTCCTTGTGAACGTTAGGCCCCAAGTGGACACCCTGGGTCCAGGTGGATATAGGGCTTCAGGTGGCCATCAGGTCCCAGCTGGGTGCACACTAGACTTGAGGTATACATCAGGCACCGGGTTTACACCCAGGCCCCCGTTGTACAGAATGTCACAGATGGACTTCAGGCCCAAGGAGGATACCAAGTCTGCAGGCAGATACCCAGGCCTCGGACCCTAGGCCTCAGGTGAAAATCAGCCCTAGTTGGATACTTAGTCTTCAGGTGACATAATAATGCCACAGGCAGACCATAGGCTTTAGATGGATACCAGGCTCCAGGTGGACATTAGGTCCTAGGGTGACACCAAGGCTACAGGTGGACACCAGGCCCCAGGTGAAGCCCAGACCTCAGGCCCCTGGTGGACACTGCATGTTGACATCAGATTCCAGAAGGACACCAGGCCTGAACTGACCACTAGGCCCCCAGGTGGCTCTGTTGGCCCCAGGTGGCCATCAGGCCCCAGGTTGACTCTAAGGGCCCAGGTGAATACCAGACCACAGATGAATAACATGCCCAGTGTTGGTGGACATCAGCCCCCACCCCATGAATAGCAGGTCCCAGGTGGATACCCAGCCTGATGTCCACCTGCAGACCAGCGTTCACCTAAAAAAAAAATTGATAATAATAGAGTACCTCAACACTCCACTATAATAAACACTCCACTATCATCAATGGGCAGGTCATCCAGACAATAAAAAATCACCAGTTAAATTGTATTCTATACCGAATGGACGCAACTGAAATTTACACAGCTTTGCACGACTTCATGACTGCACAATGCTCACTCTACTCAGCACATGAATTATTCTCCAGGATAGGCTATGTGTTAGGCTGGAAAACAAGTAACAACACATTTTTAAAAACTGAAATCGTGGAAAACAAGTAACACATTTTTAAAAACTGAAATCGTGTCAACTATCCTTTCTAAACACAGTGGAATACTACTAGAAATCAATTAACTGCAGGAACTTTAAATACTGTACAAATATATGAAAATTAAAAGACATGCTCACAGTCAACCAATGAAAAAATTCATTGAAACGAATAGGGAAATTAAAAACTCACTGAAACAAGAATAGGAACACAACATAACAAAACCTGTGGGATGCAACAATGGCAGTTTTAAGAGGAAAAGTGCACCGCCATAAATGCCTACACATCAGAAAAGTAACTAGTTCAAGCATTGCGGAAGACAGTGTGGTGATTCCTCAAGGATCTGGAACTAGAAACACCATTTGACTCAGCCATCTCATTACTGGGTATATACCCAAAGGGCTATAAATCGTGCTGCTATAAAGACACATGCACACATATGTTTATTGCAGCACTATTCACAATAGCAAAATGTTAATGCAGCACTATTCACAACAGCAAAAACTTGGAACTAACCCAAATGTCTATCAATGATAGACTGAATTAAGAAAATGTGGCACATACACACCACGGAATACTATGCAGCCATAGAAAAGGATGAGTTCATGTTCTTTGTAGGGACATGGATGAAGCTGGAAACAATCATTCTCAGCAAACTATCGCAAGGACAAAAAACCAAACACCGCATGTTCTCACTCATAGGTGGGAATTGAACAATGGGAATTGAACAATGAGAACACTTGGACACAGGAAGGGGAACATGACACACCAGGGCCTGTCATGGGGTGGGGGGAGGGATAGCATTAGGAGAGACACTTAACGTAAATGACAACTCAATGGGTGCAGCACACCAACATGGCACATGTATACATATGTAACAATTGTGCACATATACCCTAAACTTAAAGTATAATCAAAAAATAAAAATAAAACAATAAAAATAATTATAAAAAACAAAAATCAAATGCTAAAATTAATAGAAAAATATCATAAAGATTACAGAAAAAAATTTTTAAATAGAAACCAAAATAATACAAAAAGTCAAAGGAACAAAAAGCTGGTTTTTTTTTAAAAAAATCAAAATTGACCGCTATAATGAGACTAGGAAAAAGGAAAACTGCAATAAAATCATAGATGAAAAAGGAAACATTACAATAACACAGAAATGCAAATGATCATAAGAGATTACTAAAAACACCTATATACAAACAAATGGAAAAATCTAAGAGGAATGAATAAATTTCTGGAAACATAGCAATTTCACAAGCTAGAATAAAGAAATAAAAAACCTGGGCCGGACGCAGTGTCTCATACCTGTAATCTAGCACTTTGGGAGGCCGAGGCAGAGAGATCACCTGAGCTCAGGAGTTTGAGACCAACCTGGCCAACGTGGCAGACCAACCTGGCCAACGTGGCAAAACCCTGTCTCTACTAAAAATACAAAAATTAACCGGGCGTGCGCCTGTAATACCAGCTACTTGGGAGGTTGAGGCGGGAGAATCGTTTGAACTTGGAAGGCCGTGGTTGCAGTGAGCAGAGATCGTGCCACTGCACTCCAGCCTGGGCGACAGAGCAAGACTCCCCCTCAAAAAAAAAAAAAAAAAAAAAAACCTGAACAGACTAATAATGAGTAATGCAATTAGAGCAGTAATAAAAATCTCCCATCAAAGAAAAACAAAAGAATTATGGTTTTACTGCTGAATTCTACCAAACATTTTTAAAAGAAGTAATAACAATTTTACTCAAAATATTCCCCCAAAATTGAAGAGGAAAGAATACATCCAAACTTGTTTTATGAGGTCAGCATTACCCTGCTACAAAAACCAGACCAAGACACAACACAGAAAAAAAACCAGAGGCAAACATCCCTGATGAACATAGACGCAAAAGTCTTCAACAAAATTCTTTAAGAAAATTGCATTTGAACACAGTAAAAAGATCATCTGCCACGATGAAGGGGGGATTCATTGGAGGAATATGAAGATGATTCAATGAACACAAATAATAAAAGTCATACATCACATCAAGCGAATCAAGAACAAAAACCATATCATTTCAGCCGACGCTAAAAAAATAAAATTCAACATTCCTTCACAAAAACTCAAAATGAGTACAGAAGGAACATATCTCAGCACAATAAAGGCCATATATGACACACCCACAGCTAACATCGTAATCAATGGGGAATATGTAAAACTCTTCCTCTAAGCCACTCGAACAAGCGTGACTACTTTTACCGCTTTTATTCGTCATGGTACTAGAAGTCCTGGCTACAGCAATTAGGAGAATGCAATAAAAGCCATCCAAATTGGAAAAAAAAATAAGTCAAGTTGTCTCTGTTTGCAGGTGACATGATCATATATACATAGAGAACCCTAAAGATTCCACACAAAAAACCTCCTAGAAATAATTTTACTGAAGTTGCAACATATAATATCAACATATAAAAATGAGTAGCGCACACATGCACCAATCGTGAAACACATAAGAAAGAAATCAGGACAGTAGCTACCCATCCCCCACAAAATGATGACACCTAGGGATAAACTTAACCAATAACGTGAAAGATCCTACAACGAAAACTGTAAAACATAGACCAAAGATATCAAAGCAGAGACAAGTAAATGGAAAGATATCCGATGTCCATGCACTGGAAGAATATTGTTAAAATATCTGTATCACTCAATGTGATTTACAGAAACAACGCAATTCATGTAAACCTACATTCTTCTTAGACATAGAAAAAAAGATAATAAAATTCACGTGGAAATGCAAAACACCTAAGATAGACAAAAAAATCTTGAATAACACAAACCCTGGAGGCATCACACTACCTGATTTCAAAATATACTATAAATCCATAGTAACAGCAAATCTATAGTATAACATCAAAGCAGCAGGGTACTGTCATAAAAACGGGCAGGGGAGAGACAAAGAATGACGAACAGACAAAACAGAATAGAGAACTCTGAAATAAATTCACGCATTTACAGTCAACTCATTTTTAACAAAGACACCAAGAACACACCTTCCGGAAGGGTAATCTCTTCAATAAACTGTGCTAGGAAAACTCAACACCCACATGTAGTATAAATCTAGACCGTTATCTTACAAAAATCAACTCAAAATAAAGATTTAAATGTAGGACCTGAAACTATGAAACTACTAGAGAAGAAAACATACGATAAAGGCTTAATAAAATTGGTTAGGACAAGGAATTTTCAAATAGACATCAAAAGTACAAGCGACAAAAGCAAAAATAGACAAATGGAATTAATTACGTTAAACTTAAAAGCTTCTGCAAAGCAGAGGAAGTAATCAGTAGAATGAAAAAACAATCCAGAGAATGGAAGAAAGGAAAACTGTGCATTAGGCAAGCGGTTAAGACACAAAGTATAGAAAGCAATACTACTCAGAAGCAAAAACACAAATAATCTAATTTAAAAATCAGAAAAATACCCAAAACCTTTGTTCCCCCACCATTATTTCCCCACCTTCTTTTCCCGACTGCCTTCGGCCCCCTCCCTCTCGCCACCCTTTTTTCTTTCTCCATCTACCCCAAAACTTCTTCCCCGCCATTTTTCCCCCATCATCTTTTCGCAAAGCCCTATCTACTCTCCCGCACACCACCCTTTTCCCCTCTCCCTGGCCACCCTCTTTCCCCTCTGGCGCTCTCAGGCGCTCTCATCACCCTCTTTTCCCCCCTCCATCCTACCCAAAAACTTATTTTCCCACCATCTTTTCCCCATGCCCTGTCTGCAACGCCTACTCCCGCTCGCCGTCCTTTTTGTCCCTTTGGCACTCACCACCCTCTTCTTACTCTTCCATCTACCCGAAAACTATTTTCTCCCCTCCTACCACTCCAGTTGCACTGTCGCCGTGGCCGTGCCACCACCAACTGCAGCGAGGCGAGGTGCGATATCACAGGCCTCAGCCTCCAACTTGGGGAACGGAGCGCTGGGACAGGAGCACCTCCCGCTGCCGAAGGCCCTCCTACCGCTCTTAGGGCGCCACACTCTAGGTCGCCACCGCCAACTGCAGCAAAGCAAGGCGAGCCGCTGTGCCCCTGGCTCCAGTCTCCAGCCTCTAGCGTGCGTTAGCCATTAGCAGAACGTGCAGCAAGGGGCTTCCGAAACTAACACGTAACACCTGGGTAGGAAGAGGCAGCGACGCCTAGAGTGTTCCTCCACCTCAGCATGATTTATTAGGCAATGGTGGCTCCTGGACTACATGTTCTGATTGGATAAGATGAACCCCTAGGCTTACTCCGATTGGACTTTATTATCATGCTCTGATTGGGTGTGCTAACGCTCTCATCCAATCAGAACATGATAACAAAGTCCAATCGGAGTAGGCCTAGAGATTTTTCTCTCCTTCAATTAGAACAGGTACTCTAGGAACCTCAGTTGCGTATCCTCAGTATATAAAACATGCTGAGGTGGTGAATCAGGCCACTCCAGGCTTTAATGTTTCTGCCATCACAGCTTTTTCCGTGCTACTTTAGGAAGCCACTTGTTGCACTCTGCTAATTTTTTTGTATTTTTAGTAGAGGCGGGTTTTCACCATCTTGGCAGGGCCGGTCTTTTTTTTTTTTTTGAGATGGAGTCTTGCTGGGTCGCCCAGGCTGGAGTGCGGTGGCGTGATCTCAGGTCACTGCAAGCTCTGCCTCCCGGGTTCACGCCATTCTCCTGCCTCAGCGTCTCGAATAGCTGGGACTACAGGCACCCGCCACCACGCCTGGATAAATTTTTGTGTTTTTTGTAGAGACAGGGTTTCACCGTGTTAGCCAGGATGGTCTCGATCTCCTGACCTTGTAATCCGCCCGCCTCAGCCTCCCAAAGTGCTGGGATTACAGGCGTGAGCCACCGCGTCCCGCCTGTGATAGCCACTTTTGTGTATTTTTTTCCCTATTTCCCTTGCCTTGCTAATGTTGAGCAGCATTAAGTTGCTTTCTAAGACTGTTTTAGGCTGTCCCTGGTGTATTTCAATAATACCTTTGTTTTCCCTCAGCCTGTATTACTGTAATTGTTCATTCTACATGAAAGCTAAGAGACTGAAATTAGAAGAGCACTTATCTGCTACTTGCCAGTTTTGTGCGAGCGTGTTATGCGTATGTGTCAATTTCCCTTTAAAATAACTATTTTAAAATAACTATTGGCAATAAGGAAACTGTTCAAAGTAGAGGCAGATCTTGATACAAAGATGTTAATCACAGGGTTGTTTATAATAGCAATATACATACACATTTGGCTAGTACTAGGCGAATAGGAAAATAAATCATGTTGTGTGTATACAAAAAAAAAAAAAAAAAAGACTATTCCACCAAGGTAAACTAGTTTCTTTATACTCCTCATAAATGTAGGATGCAGATCAAGAGGGTAACAAGACATAAGAACTGGCCGGGCACGATGGATTACGCCTGTAATCCCAGCACTATGGGAGTCCGAGGTGGGCAGATCACCTGAGGTCAGGAGTGCAAGACACAGGTGGTCTAAGAGCCCAAGATGGCACAAACTCAACCCCAGCCAGC
Source organism: Piliocolobus tephrosceles (assembly GCF_002776525.5). NCBI lineage: Eukaryota > Metazoa > Chordata > Mammalia > Primates > Cercopithecidae > Piliocolobus > Piliocolobus tephrosceles. The sequence continues at coordinate 5,475,125 of NC_045452.1, forward strand.
CCGCTCCACCCATGTGTCGGTTCCCGTCCCTGATGCCTCCATCCACAGGGCCCTGTAGCCTCGTTGTGTTTGCTACTGCGTGCCCGGGGGACCCAGGCAGTTCTCACAACACAGAGCAAAAAGGACGCGGGTCCGGGAACCACGGTGGTCTGAGGCCACTGGGGCGCTCAGGATTCCCGCGGAAATGCTGTGTGCCCGCCACACTTAAAAGCACAAAAAGGAAGATGTGACCCGCTAGAGTCTGGCATTTGGAGAGAGGAGGACTGCTCCTCGAGGCCACCGCTGTCACTGACGCCTCCACTGCCCGCCACCAGCAGTGCAGCCCCCGAGAACATCCCTAACTCGACACGCCTGGGACACTGCAGCACCCAATGGCGCCCGCAACCTGCCCCCTGCCACGGGCAGCGCAGCAGCCCGGGATAACGCCCCCAAACCGCTCCCTGCCATAGGCAGTGCAGCCACGGACAGCGCCGCCAACCAGCCCCCACATCCCCCCATTCCCCTGCCCCCCGCCATGGTGAATGAGTCCTGGGATAGCACTGCCAACTAGACCACAGCCTTTAGCAGTGACGCCCCCTGCCACGGGCGGTGCAGCACCAGATAGCTCCCCTTACAAGCCCCCCGCCACCAGCGCAATAGCCCAGGATGGCGCCGCCAACACGCCTCTCACCGCGGCAGTGTAGCCCCTGATAGTGCACCCTGTGTGTCACCCACCGCCAGCAGTGCAAACCCGATAGCGCACCCAGCCTACTCCCTGCTGGGCAGCGCAGCCCCCCCATAGCATACAACACACCCCCGCCACTGGCCGTCCGCCCCCGATAATGTCCCATACACGCTCCTGGCTGTAGGCAGGGTAGCCTATGCATAGCGCCCCCAACCAGTCCCCAGCCATGGGCAGTGACGCCTCCGCTATCACACCCAACAAGTTCTCCGCCATGGGCACTGAGGATCCACATAGCGCCCCCAACCCGTGACCCTCCGCAACCAGCGCAGCCACGGATAACGCCCCCAGCAAGACCCGCCGCTGGGGGAAATGATGCCTGGGATAACGCACCCAAAACTCCCCCGCCAAGATCAGTGCAACACCCAATACTGCCCCTAACACGACCCCCACCACCGCCGGTGCAGCAAACGATGGCGCCCCCAATCCCACCCCCCACCTCGGGCAGTACAGCCGCAATAGCATATCCAACCCATTCCACACGCCCCTTGACCCCCGCCGGAGGCAATGCAGCACTGGATAGCGCCCCTAACACGCCCCCCCGCCAGCGGCGGTATAGCCCAGGATAGCACCGCCAGCTCCCCTCTCGCCAACATCCCTCTCGCCGTGGCAGTGCAGCCCCGGTAGTGCACCCAATCTGCCACCCACCACCGGCAGTGCCCCGCTGGAGAGTGCACCCAACCACTCCCTTTCAGGCAGTGCAGCGCCCCACCGCGCCACAGCACCAAACCCATCCCCCACCCCCGCCACTAGCAGTCCGCCCCGGTAACGCCCACAACACGCTCCTGGCTGTGGGCCGTACAGGCCATGGATAGCACCCCCAACGAGCCCCCAGCCACGGGCAATGACGCCTCAGATATCACACCCAACAAGTTCCCCGTCATCGGCACTGAGGGCCCAGGTAGCGCCCCCAACCCCTGCCCCGCCGTGACGAGCGCAGCCACAGACAGCATCCCCAACAAGCGCCCCCCAGCCCCCGCCACTGTGGGAAATGACGCCCGGGATAACGCACCCAAACCTCCCCCACCGAGGCCAGTGCAACACCCAATACTGCCCCTAACACGCCCCCCACCACAGGTGGTCTAGCCCAAGATGGCGCCCCAATCCACCCTTCGCCTTGGGCAGTGTAGCCCCTGATACTGCATCCAACCAGTCTCCGCCCGCCCAGCCCCTCACTCCGCCGCCGCAGGTAGTGCAGCCTGGGATAGCTCATCTACTCTGCCACCTTTCTACCACGCTGGCTGTGCTGTACTCTCCCTCACCGCGACCAACCGCAGCCAGGCGGGCCACGCTGCTGCAGACTCAAGCCTCCAGCATATCACGGGTGACGCCTGCTTTTCTAAGCCAGGCGCGGAACACACGGGCTTGCAAACGCAGTAGAGCACAGAGGAACACGATTGCCACTTACCCACGTTATATTGCAGAGGTTCTTGTACTACATGTTCTGATTGGATGAGAGCTAAAGCTGTAGGTCTATTTTGATTGGGCTTTATTTTCATGTTCTGATTGGATAAGAAGTCTTCTACTAACCAATCAGAACATGACAACAAAGTCCAATCAGAATAGGCCTAGAGGTTTCCCTCATCCAATCAGAACATGCAGTCCAGGAACTATATTTGCATTAAACCTTATATATAAGGGATGCCAAGTGGGGAGGCTTGCGATTACAGGTTTTTCTGCATCGGCACCCGTAGGTTCTCTATTCCTGGTTTAGAGGAGGAGGAGGAGGAGGCAGTGGCCCCGCATGCTGGAGGCTGGAGCTTGAGTTGGCTTGCCTCGCTGCTGCGGTTCCTGGCGGTGAGGGAGGATACAGCACAGCCAGAATGGTAAAAAGCTGGCCGAATAGGTTCATTATCCCGGGATGTACTGTCAGTGCTTTCCCAGTAAACCCCGCGCCCGACCCGGTGTGTGTGTGGGGGGGTTGTGGAGTCCCTGACTCTCACCCAGGGTGTGTGTCTCTTCCCACGGGGACACCCCAAAGCGGCAAGAAGTCTCCCAGGGGATAAGGACAGGCACCCAGGGTTCCAGGGGGAGGTTGAGGCAGGTCGCGGAAAAAAAGCGGCGAGGCCAAAGAAAAGACTGGGTTCCCACACCAGACATCAGTGCCTTCTGGGGCGACCCCTCGCCCGAACCTGGGGGTCTTGGAGTCCCTGGATTCCATCCAGGGTGCATGTCTCTCCCCACGGGGGCACCCCAAAGCATCGAGAAGTTCCCTGGGAGATGGGGACAGGAGCCCAGGGTTCCGGAGGGAAGTTGAGGTAGGCCACGGAGAAAAGGCGGCGAAGCCGAAGAAGTGGCTGGGTTCCCACGGCGGATGTCAGTGTCTTGTCGGTAGCCCCCGCTCCTGACCTGGGCGGGTCATGGAGTCCCTGGTTTCCACCTAGGGTGAGTGTCTCTCCCCACAGGGCACCCCAAAGTGGCAGGAAGATTCCTGGGGAACAGGGACAGGCGCCCGAGGTTCTAGGGAGAGGTTGAGGCAGGCCGCAGAAAAAAAGCGGCGAGGCTGAAGAAAAGGCTGGGGTCCCCAGGCGGAGGTCAGTGCCTTTCCCGCAGCCCCCGCGGCCGACGGCTCTTGGAGTCCCTGGTTCTCAGGGTGCGTGTCTCTCTTCCAGGGGGCACCCCAAAGTGACAAGAGGTTCCTCGGGGGACAGAGACAGGCGTCCAGGGTTCCAGGGGGAGATTGAGGCGGGTTGTGGAAGAAAAGCAGCGAGGTCGAAGAAGAGGTTGGGGTCCCCGGACGGAGATCAGATTTTTTCCCTGCAGCCCCCGCACCGACCCGGAGGGGTCATGAAGTTCCTGGCTCCCACCCAGAGTGCGTGTCTCTCCCTCCGGGGGTACCTCAAAGCGTCAAGAAGTTCCCAGGGAACGGGGTCAGGCGCCCATGGTTCCAGGGAGAGTTTGAAGCAAGCTGCGGAGAAAAAGCGGCCAGGCCGAAGAAGAGGCTGGGTTCCCGTGATGGAGGTCAGTGCCTGACCCGCAGCTCCTGAGCCCGACCTGGGGGTGGGGGTTCGTGAGTCCCTGGCTCCCTTCCAGGGTGCGTGTCTCTGCAAACGGGAGTGCCCCAAAGTGGCAAGAATTTCCCCAGGAGTCGGGGACAGGGTCTAGCGTTCCAGGGACCCCGTGGGGTGAGGGTGGGGGCCCTATCCAGGGCGTTACTGCCCGTGTTGGGGGGCTGCCTCCGGAGGGGAGTGGGTTGGGGGCAGTATCCGGGGTTGCACTGCACGTGGCTCGGGGTGGGTTGTGGCAGTACTGCCGCAGTGGGTAGGTTTGGGGGAACTATTTGGGGCTATACTGCCCATGGCCGGGTGGGGGCGAATTGGGGAACTATGGGGTGCTGCAATGCTCTGGTCGGGGATGGGTCGGGTGCATTGTTGGGTGCAACACTGCCAGAGGTGAGGTGCCCGGTTGAGGGCGCTATTGGGTGCTTCACTGCCTGCAGTGGGCAGGGGGTATGCTATCCAGGGCATCATTACCTGCATCTGGGAGCTGGATGGGGGCGCTAACTATTGAGGGCTGCACTGCCCATAGCTCGGAGTGTGTTGGGGACACTATCTGGGGCTGCAATGCTGGTGATGGGGGACGGGTTAGGGTCACTGTTGGTGGCGGGGAGGGGGATGTTGAGGGTGCTCTCTGGGGGCTACAGTGAGGCAGAGGTAACGGGGTTTGTTGGGAATGCTATTGGGGCAGACTGCCCGTGGAGAGTGAGGGAGGGCGCGGGTTGGAGGCAGTATTGGAGGCGAGATACACTGCCCGTGGCTGGGGGGATAAGTTGGGTGCTATGGCAGGGCGCGGGTGGGTATGCTGTCTGGGGCCGCATTGGCTGTGACGGGGGCAGGTTGGGTGCCCTATCGGGGGTACACTGCCTGAGCCAGGGGCGGTGGGTTGCGTACTATCTGTGGCTGCAGTGCCTGAGGTGGGGAGAGAGTTTGGGGTGCTATCGTACCTGCACTGCCTCAGAAAGGGAGTGGGTTGGGGGCACTGTCCCGGGCTGCTGCTCCTGGTGGGGAGCAGCTTAGGGCGCTATCCGGGGTTGCACTGCCTGCAGTGGGAGGTGTTTTGGGTGCCATATCGGGGCGTCGCCGTCCGCGCCAGGGATCTGGTTGGGGGCAATATCCCGGACTATGCTGCCCTCGGCAGCGGGCGGGTTGCGGGTACCATCGGGTGCTGCATTGTCTGACATGGGCAGGTTGCAATTGCCAATAGGTGCCACAGTGCCGGCATTGGGGAGCGGGGTGTTGGGGGTGCTATCCAGGGGCTACACTGCCGGCGGCGGGTTAGGGGCACCATTGGGATCTCCACTGCCACTCTGATGGCAGGTGGCGGAGGTGGCAGTGACAGCGATGGTCAGGAGAGTGGTCTTTCTCTCCCCAACTCCAGACTCTAGACGGCTATGTGTGGCTGGGGCACGGTGTATGTGTTGCGCAGACCACCTGGGACCCCCAGGCACACAGTAACAGACACCACAGGGCGACAGGGCCCTGTGAGTGGAGGGATCAGGAAGGGGAAGCAGCACTTGGGTGGGGAGGGCTGACTGGGGTTGAGTGTCTGCTGCTCCTGCTTCCTGAGAATCGCAGCTAGGGTGGGCCCAGTGGTTCCTGTGGAGTGGGAAGCCCGGGCACTGTGGTGTCTCCAGTCCCCACCCCAGGCCCCAGTTCCTGGCCAATATGGGCCAAAAGGAGAGGGTGGACTTGAGAGGATTCGTGTGAGTTATTTGGTTGAAACTGGCTCCAGCAACCAAGTGGCCTGCATGAGAAGGTGAGGCTCTAATGCTACCACTCTGCATCCTGTTACAGGCTTTTCTGGCTTTGCCTGCCCAGTTGCTTCATGGCAGGAGGTGTAGCCGCTTGTCACACGCTGGAGGCTGGACCTTGTAGCACCACAGCGCCTCGCCGCGTTTGGTAGCCGCGATGGAGGCTGCAGATGGAGCTGACGGAATGGTAGAAGGGTGGCTGGCTGCCGCCAGGCCAAGGGCAAGGCTGTGGCAGTGACCAGGTAATAACCTTGTAGGATGGGCCAGTGTGTTGAGGGCAACAGCAGCAGTGGCTCTGTTGATATTGGCGCTCGTGGTGGCAGCAGCAAGTCTGGGGGCTGGGAAGGCAGCTAGGAGCCCTGCAGGACTGGCCTTCCTGGCCTGGGGAGGAAGCTGTGAGTGCTGTACAGTGGGCCTCTATGGCAGCCGTGCAGGCGCAGCCAGGGGAAGGAGGAGTCTTCCCCGCTTTTCCTGCAGAATCTGAGGGGTGCCCTCCTCCTGCTGGGACCTGAGCCGGGCGTGAGTGGCACCATTGTGTCTTTATTAAAGCTTGGGTGGTGACTGTTTGTGTATCTTTTTGCTTGTTTTTTGTTGGCATAGTCGGACTTTTTAAACTTTCATGTATTGGGGAGGGGACAAAATGTGTAATAGGCTTCTTGATTCCCTTGCCTGTTTTGTTTCTTTTATCCGGTTTGGTTTTTTTCTTATCATTTTCTTCTTCCTCTTCATTTTTTTATGCTGTTGCTTGTATTTCTTGTATCATGTGGAGAGGGGAGTGGAAGATAGAGATGAGGCCCTCCCTAGAGACAGTGGGTCCCCAGGGAAAGCTGATGCATTTTCTAATGAGGCTTTTCATTCATGAGATGTGTGCAGAGTGACCCTGCCTTGGTGTCCAAAAGCCTCCTTGTGTATGGTGTGACTCCAGGCCCAGGAGGTAACCCCTCTTGTGTAGAAGAACCTGTCCTGGAAACATTTGTCCTGAGAGCACCCAATGGCACATTAGGGAGCTGAGAGCAACTTAGAAGGGGCATATGGCCAGCCCCTCCCAGGAGTCCTGTCTCAGGCAGATGCTGGCCCACAGCCCAGGGGCTGACACGGACATCTTCTCCAAGCCACTGTGGGCAGCTGTTGCCAGGGCAGTGTGGTGTTGGGTGACGCTGAAGCTGCTGCACAGCCTGAGGTATTCCTCTCTGACAGACTGAGGGCCAGGTACTGCACAGCCTGAGGTGTTTATCTCTACCAGACCAAAGGCCAGGCCCAGGGTGGCTCCCCATCCCCTGCCACGAGAAGGCCGCGTTTGTTCCACAAACCGACTCCATGAACCCGTCCCCCAGGACCCTGAGTATGCTCAGCAGTAGGCCCGGTGAGTGCTGGTCTCTCTGTGCTGCAGATACGCACCTGCCTCGGGACCTCCACCTTCAGGCAGGGGGTGACCTTTTCCTGCCCTTCATGCCGGTCACACCCCAGGTGCTGTGAGGTTGAAATCAAGCAGGGAAGCAGCAGATAAGGCGTAGAGATCGACAAGCGCTGCAGCAGGCTCTGAAAGAAGCTCTGGGGTCCACAGGGTTATTGGCCAGATGTCCAGAGAGTGACTCCGGGGTCCTGGTCTCCAAGGGAGAAGAGGAGTTGGGAAGAGGCCTTTGATCAGGCGTGTGGCCCCTGCTCTTCCTGAGCAGGTCGGGTGGCCGGTGAGTGCCTGGCTAATGCAGTTCCCACTGGGCCACACTCCCGGGAGGAGAGCGTGGCCTCTTTCCCAGCTGTTTTCCATCCAAGATGCACAGAGAGCAGGCCCGAGATGCAGGTCACAGCCAACACAAGTGGCAGGTGGTGCTGCTTCCCAGGGGACATTGCTGTGGCTATTCTGTGGCTTTGAGATGCTTGGGGTGCCCACCTGGAGCTGTGAGCCAGCCTGGCAGGCTTGGGAGGGCAGCAAGGGCGCTTGTGAAAGTTCCCTTTTCTTGAATTTAACAGAATCTTCCCATGTCCACTCTCCAGTACTCTTTTCTGTTGTCCCCAGACAGTGCCAGCAAGGCCACACGCCATCTGAATATGGCCACACACACACTCACTGCAGGGTCCTGGCTTGAGGGCATGAGGCCAGCATCCCTCACTTTAGGACTGGGAAACCAGTTCCCGTGTTTCCAAAACAGCTGAAACAGCTGCCACTTCCTGTTACCCAAGCCTGGCCTCTGCACCTTCCTTTCCTTTTGGGGCCTCAGTACCTTCTTCCTACCTTAGCACCTCTGTCCTCCAAAATGAGGATGAGGAGGGATGGAGATGTCGAGAGGCCGCCCAGGTTCCAGGCTCCTGTCCTAGCCACTGCCCATCCTTGACTGTCACTGTCCCAGCCTCCCAACTGGCGCCTCTGCACCTACTGGCCTGTAACCACCTGAGCTTGGGTATGTCTGCACCTCTGCTTCTTGTGTGCTAAGCACAGATGGGACTTGGAGAGTTGCAAGCTAAGAAAGAAGGCAGGTGCATCTCTGGGTCCCTTCTCACCCAGTTGAGGCCTTCCACGATGCAGTCCCCAGGCAAGGACAGACTCACGTCTCTCAAGACCCTGTGTCCACAAACCATTTCCTCTGAATTCCATTCCTTGGGCCCGAAGCCTGCACTCAGCTGCGCAGTGGACCCTCTCAAGGGCCAGGATGACCACATCTGGCAACCATGAGAGAGGCTGTAGGAGATGGGCCTGAGTGAGCTCTGCACCAAGACAAGGCCCTGCCAATGCTGTTGGAGAAGGAGTGACTGTGCTGAGAGAAGAGAGAGGATGCTGCCATGATATGGCAGAGTCGGTCTGCAGTCAGCGCTTGGAGGATGAGGCCCCAGGTCCCACCTCTAGCCTGCTCCAAAGGCCAAGCAGGCGGGATCTGAAGAATCTGGGGGTTTCCCTCTGCCCCTGCCTCACCTGGCTGAGGGATAGAGGCAGACTGGACAGTACTGCCCACAGCCCTGGAGCCTGCCACACAGGCTGGGAAGAGCACCCCTCATCCTCTTACGCATCTACTCAGCCAAGAACTCCAGACTCCATGTCCCACCAGGGTGGGTAGGGTAGTTGGACAGAGCAGGCCCAGTGCCCACACTGGCAAGGGCATCCCCCTCTGGAGGAGCTGTGGAGACCAGATCATCCAGAGTAGCCTCCCCTGGCTTTCCATTGCTGGGAAGGCCCTGTCCAAGCTTCTGCTCTCCTGCTGTCTCAGCTCAGTGGTGAGTGGCATCCAACAGTCCCACAGAGACAGCCCCGGGGCCACTGTGGGCTTCTGTAATCCCCAGAGCTGAGCTCCATTAGCTTGGGAGGGAGGCTGGCGGAGGCTCCCCTAGGAGGAGACATTGGCAGGTGAGGGTTGATGTGGGCAGGAAAGACTCAGGCCAGGTGCTTGATGTGAGCCCAGCAAGTTTGAGGGTCCTGGGGGAAGGCACGTGCGACTTCCGGAGACTCAGGTCAGGGGAGAGGAATCCAGGGTCACAGGGAGTCATGTCTGGGGCAGCCAGCTTGATTTGTCCAGCCTCATGCCCCTTGGCCACTTCCCTGCCACCGTCCCTCAGCAGGAAGAGCTCTTTCATTATTTTCCGTTTTCATTTGTGTTCCCTTCCATTTACATTATTTGGGTTTGTTCTATGGTGGTGTTTTCTCCCCCTATCTTTTTTTTTTTTTTTTTTTTTTTTGAGACAGGGTCTCTTTTTTAAATTTGGTTTTTTTGTGTGTCTTGACTTACTTAAAGGTCTTTGTTGTAGATTTTGGCTGTTAGCAGTTGTTCAGATGCATAGCGTGGGAGCATTTTCTCCCGTCATGTGGCTGTGTGTTTATTCTGTTGGCAGTTTCTTTTCTGTGCCCCAGCTCTGTGGATCTTTAGACCCAACTTGTGCATTTCACTGCTTCTTGAATTGCTTTTGCAGGCTGAGCCATATAAATGCTTTGGGAAAGCCCATGTGGAGAAGATTATTTTCAAGGTTTTCTTGTAGGATTTTTGTAGTTTGAGGTCTTCCATTGAACTCTTTCTTTCATCTTGAGTTAATTTTTGTGTGGTGACAGGTAGGGCCCCAGTGTTATTTGAGGTATTTTAGGGAACAGTGATGTGGAGAACCCACTCTTTTACCTGTTAGTTTCATGTGTCCTTACCGAAAGTGACCACTAAGTTTGTTTGCCCAATTTTGGCTGTTGTGTGTGTGTGTGTGTGTATTTTCCTTAGTAGTCTTTGTTTCTGGTAAATATTCAATATGAACCTCCCTCAGACATGTGATTACTTATTTTCTCCCAGTTTATAGGAGGCCTACTGTTTTGCTTCATTTAAAAAAATTCCTGTGAAGAAGCTCTTCAGTTTTTTGTGTTCTGACGTGTTTACTTTTCCTTTTGTTGGTAGTGATTTTTTGTCCAGTCAAGAGAAAAATTAATTTGGGATTCATTCCTGTGGCAGTGAGTGTTTTTCTTCTGTGTTTCTTTCATCTTCTTTTCTATTTGCATCTTTTCTGTTTGCACATGCACGTAGGTTCAGGTTTCCAAAAAGTAATGCTCATCCTAAGTTTTCTCATGGAAGTTTTATACTTATAAATGTCCTGTTTGGATTTTGAAAAAATTTTGAATGGGATTTTTGTGTGGCGTGGAACACAAAGAATTTATTTCATTCTTTTGTATGTGGATTTCCAGTTTTCTCAAAATCATTTACTGAATTGACTAGCCATTTTCCATTTTGTGTTTTAGGGGCTCTTTTGAGAAATGTGTTGGCCTACACATCCAGGTTCGTTGCTTGGCTGCCTAATTGTGTCCATCGGCAGATGGTTCTATTTTTGTGACTTTCCCGTATTGTTTAGATAAGTATAGCTTTTCAATGTAATTTGACATTAGGAAGAGCGAGGCCTCCAGCCGCATTTATATTGCTGGGAACTGCTTTGGATGTTCAGGGACTTTGATGGTTCTGTGTGTATTTTTGTATTGCTTATTTCTAGTTTTAAAATTTGTTTTGTAATACATGTCCAAAATGAGGGGGCACGGTGGGATGTTTTCTTGTGTACACTGACGAATGATAGAATCAGGGTGTTTGTCGTATCTGTTCCCATGTCTAGTTTTGATTTCTATGTGTCGGGAACCTGCAGTGTCCTTCTTTCTAGCTATGTTAAAACAGAGGCTGCCCTATTGGTACCACCAGTCACCCTGCTGTGGAGTGCATCAGCAGAATTCACTCCTCCCCGGAACCGCAGCTCTGCACCTGTTACCAATGACTGCCATTCCCTCTCTTCCCCACTGCCTCTGATAAGCACTGTTGTACCTTCACCTTCGATTGCAAGTTTAAAAATGGACAAATTATGTTTTCATGCAGCACCTGGGTGCCAGGTATGGATTCCTCACTTTGCAGGCCACATCTCCTGCCAAGCAAGCTACATGCACCCTGTTTCCAGATGAGAATGTTGAGACGAGGTTGTTTAAGACACGCAGTTCTGAAGAGTTACTGTAACAGATTCTGGAGTCTGTGCTCTGGAAGGGAGGAAGGGGGGCGGTCACTAACTCAAGGAGGGGGAAGCATTTGTGCCTGAACCATGAGTTGTTTTCAGCTGAAGAAATCAGCACATGTGGAGAGAACAAGACAAGCTTTTTATCTGAGTGCTTGATTTTCATTAACATAACAGGTGTCTTCATGGCCTCGTGCTTGGACATGACTAATTCTAAGGAGGCTTTCCTGTTAGTCAAGTCCACATCAGAGGATTGGCCTGGTCATTGAAGCCAGGAAGGAAGCTAGGCTGAGATTTGAAGCCTGCATAAGGGGGATAATTAGGTCAGGTGTGGCTCACACCTCTCATCCCAGCACTTTGGAGGCCAAGGCAGGCAGATCACTTGATCTGTCAGGAGTTTGAGACCAGCCTGGCCAACATTGTGAAACCCTGCCTCTACTAAAAAATACAAAGATTACCTGGGCATGGTGGTGTGCACCTGTAATCCCAGCTACTCGGGAGGCTGAGGCAGGAGAATTGCTTGAACCCAGGAGGTGGAGGTTGCAGTGAGCCAAGATTGTGCCACTGCACTCCAGCCTGGATGATAGAGCAAGATTCTGTCTATAATAATAATAATAATAATAATAATAATGGGATAATTAGGCAAACTGGGGGAAAAATATGTTTCAGGAAGAGAAAACAGCATATGCCAGAATCCTGTGGCTGGAGGACTGATCAAGGATACACAGGACAGAAAAAAAAAAGTTTATTTACATGGTAGGAAGCTGAAGAGACAAGGCAAGGGCTGGCCCACACAGGTCTTGTGAGTCAGTAATTAGAATTTGTATCCAGAGGGTGAAGGGGAGCCATGGCAGGTTTAAGCAGGAGGGTCTCACGATCAGATTTGCAGTTTGCGATCCCTCTGACTTCTGCGTGGGATTTGTAGGGGAACAGAGGGAGTACAGACAGACCTGTGAGAAGGCTGCTGGGGTTGTGTGAACAAGACAGAATGCAGGCCTGGATCAGGGGATTGGTGAGAAGTGTGTGAATTTAACAGAAATTCATGAGCTCAAATGGGTGTTGGAAGTTCGGTAGAGCTGCATGAAGAAATCATACACCCTTCTTTTGGGATCTCCTTCAGGGCTGCCCTGCCAAGGCTCCCAGATGCATGTGTCCACCACCAATCAACTCCCCGACTTCAGATGGGGAGCAAAGATTTGATTTTAGGAAGCCACTATTGTGGTGGACCGTGGCTCCAACCTGGGCCTAGTTTCCAGCCTGGATTCCTTGCAGAGCCTGTCCAGGGCAGCACAGGACGCCGGGACTCGCAGCCCTGCACACTCAGGCAGCATCAAAGACCACAGCAAGGGGGAGGCCCAGAAAGAGATATTTCAGGCTTCCTATTTTTAAAGCCGGGGTCAGGGTGCCCTGCCCATCAACATTTCCAGTACTGGAAGCTTCAAAAACTTCACCTCCCGCCCACCCAGCACCAGAGACAGGCTCTGTGCACAGGGCTGTGCAGTGACCATGGGCAGCCAGGAGAGACGCCTCCAGCATGGTTGGAGCGGGTTTGGAGTGCCATGGTACAAGGAAAGCCAGAGAGGCTGACCACCCTGGGTGGGATAGAGCCCTGGGTTCAAACCCAACTTTTTCATTTTCCAACAACATGGCCTTGAGCAAATCATCTCACCCTTTCTGAGCCTCAGCAGCTCCCCTAGAAAATGGGAGTAAGCCACAGGTGGTGATAGGCTGGAGCATGAGGAAATCAGCCAGCAATCACTTAATAAATGCCTCCTGTCAGCCTGTCATGGTACGCGGTGGTGGTGACACAATGGCGAACAAGGTGTACTTCACTTAGCTTTCATTCTAACAGAGAAAGCAACATTAAAGAAAAATTGAAGCCTGGGTACCGTGGCTCACACCTGTAATCCCAGTGCTTTGGGAGACCAAGACGGGGAGATTGCTTGAGCTGAGCCCAGGAGTTTGAGACCAGCCTGGGCAACAGAGTGAGACCCCACCTCTACAAAAAATAAAAATAAACCATTATCCAGGCATGATGGTGCACGTCTGTAGTCCCAGCTACATGGGAGGCTCAGCCAGGAGGATCAGTTGAGCTCAGGAGATCAGGGCTCAGTGAGCTGTGATGGCGCCACTGCAGTCCAGCCTGGGCAAGAGTGAGAACCTATCTCTAGAAAGAACAATACAGTTTGCCTCCTGAATATATAATAATGACGAATATAAAGTATGCCTGGAAGAAAAGGAGGATTTGACCAATATGTGGACCAATCTTTTGGACAGAAACTGCTATCTTGGGAAATGGCAGCATGAGCCACCTGGTTGATGTTTCCTAATTCCTGGATTAATGGAGAGAAAGAAAATGTATGCCCAATCCACTCAATGTTGCCTTCTTTAGTGTAAAAAAGAATAACTTTATGAAGCAGCAGCATTAACTATAAACTGGTCTTAGAAAATGAACATATCGCACACTTATTTTAATGAAAGATGCAGAAAGGTGAACAATTTAAAGAAATACAAAACCCAAAGGCAATGGTAGCCAGGTGCAATGGTTCACACCTATAATCCTAGCACTTTGGGAGGCTGAGGCAGGAGGATCACGTGAGCCCAGGAGTTCAAGATCAGCCTGGTCAACAAAGCAAGACCCATCTTGGCAAAGCAATGGTTCTCAGACTTGGGTTTACAGTTGGGAGGGGCTTGTTAAATGAAGATTGCTGGACACCCCTCCCTCCCAAATTGTGATTCAGTAGGTCTAGGGTAGGACCGAGAACTTGCATTTCTTTTTATTTATTTATTGAGACACGTTCTCACTCTGTTGCCCAGGCTGGAGGTCAATGGCGAGATCATAGCTCATTGCAGCCTTGAACTCCTAGGCTCAAGTTATCCTCCCACCTCTGCCTCTTGAGTAGCTAGGACTACAGGTGTGCACCACCACGCCCAGCTAAGTTTTTATTTTTTATGGAGATGGGGTCTTATCATGTTGTCCAAGTTGGTCTCGAATTCCCGGCCTCAGGCGATCCTCCCACCTCAGTTTCCCAAAGTGTTGGGATTATAGGCCTGAGCCACGGCTCCTGATCAGAACTTGCATTTCCAACAAGATCCCAGGTGATGCCAGTGATGCTGGTTTGTGGCTTACACGCTGAGAACCACAGCTTCAGAGCAGCTGGGAATACCTCTGGGGACTCACTAATCTGAACCCTGCTTCACTGAGTCTCTTTTCTCACAAGAGGAGCCAGGAAACACTCGACAGCCTAATCTTACGGGCAGAAGGGTCTGGTTTTCAGCTTCGTGGTGGGAGGAGCTTGGGGCAGCCTGTGAGCTCCTTCCCATCCACATCCCCAGCCAGCTGCTTCATCACTCGGGAGGTGATGGTCAACCTGCCCAGCACCTCGGTCCCACCTTGATAGAAAACAATTCCGTTGCTGTAGCAGAAGATGGGTGGGGTGGAATCCACATCCCAGGGGATTCTGAGGCAGGCATCCCATCCTGAGCAGGCATGGTTCTCCCCACTGGATGAGATCTTATCTGAGAGAGAGAAAGTGCTCCTCTCCACCTTTTTTTTTTAAACCCTCCCCACCACTCTGCTCACCTGAGTTATCTCTGCTTTGAAGACTCACCCCTAGTGGTTTTCTTATTTCAGCCCAGGGTGCACCAAAAAAGCAAGAAAAGTTTTGTTCCCCCCATCCCAAGGTCCTGAGACTCACTCCACAGAATGATCCTGCTTGCCAGAAAAACTTGAAACACCCCAGAGACTAGTGATGGCCAAGGAAGTGCAGACAACCCCTCTCCCAGGGCTGATGACTGTGCTTTCAGCCTCTCCTGAGAGCAGTGACCACATCTCCACTTCTACTTGCCAAGGCCTCCTCACGGGTGGGGGATTTTTTAGAGTCATTGCCAGTCAGGAGTGAGAGGGACAGAACACAGCACCCTTCCAGGACTCACGATGATGAAAAAAGAAACTTCCTTGAAATTAAAATAAAAAATATAGAAAAGCACAAAGCAAATGGTAACAGTTGCCTAAAGTCTGGTCAGTGGTAATTGTTTGTTACCAATCTGCAATGAGATAAACACAGAAATTGAGAGTAAGACTCTAGAAACTTTTGACTGGGCGTGGTGGACTCACCCCTGTAATCCCAGCACTTTGGGAGGGTGAGGCAGGAAGATCTCTTGAGTCCAGGGGTTCAAGACCAGCCTGGGCAACATAGTGAGCCCCCCCCCCCCGCTATCTCTTTAAAAAAAAAAAAAGACAATTAATAATTTGACAGTCTTTTAATTGTTAATTTAAAAAATTTAAAATTGGGGATGATTGTTGTATTTTTCATTTTGCATTTCTGGTCTTTCATTTTTATTACATTCTACTAACTTTTCAGTCCATAAGGGATCGAAAAAGGTAAAACACAAAAACTGATCCCTCACTACAGATAATATGTGTTTTAAAAACATTCTTTTTTTTTTTTTTGAGATGGAGTCTCACTCTGTCGCCCAGTCTGGAGTGCAGTGGTGCCATCTAGGCTCACTGCAAGCTCCACCTCCCGGGTTCATGCCTTCTCCTGCCTCAGCCTCCCAAGTAGCTGGGACTACAGGCACCCGCCACCACGTCCGGCTAACTTTTGTATTTTTAGTAGAGATGAGATTTCACCGTATTAGCCAGGATGGTCTTGATCTTGTGATTCGCCTGCCTCGGCCTCCCAAAGTGCTGGGATTACAGGCGTGAGCCACTGCGCCCAGCCAGAAACATTCTTATAAATACCAAATATTGTTCTGTAACTTGCCTGTTTTTGTTGTTGTTGTTGTTGTTTTGTTTTTTTACCTCCGGCAATATTTGAGACATGCCCATGTTGAATACATAAGGTCTTGTGTATCCCTTTTGTCTATTGCATGATAATATTATTGCATGCTGATTATTTACTCATTCTCCTTCTGAGGGACATGTAGGTTGTTTCCAGTTTTTTGCCAGTGCAGACAACGCTGCTCTGAGCATCCTGAACCTATCTCCTGGTACAGATGTGGGAGAGATTTTCCAGGGTAAACACCCAGTGAAGAAATAGCTGGGCCTCCAGATTTCCGCATCTTCAACATTACTAGAATCTGTCAAATTCTAATTTTTGCAAAGTGATGGCACCAGTTTACATCACTGCAGAAGCGCTTTAGAGTTTTTGTTCCCCAATCCTTGCAAACATTTAGTATTGGCTGATGTCTGAGTTTGGATTTAAAATTCTTAGCTTTGAGCAAGCTTCAGACCTTTTTAGGCACTGAGGAGGTGGCGAGAGGTTTTGCCTTTTCTCCCTCCCGCTGTATCTCCAGTTTCCTCCAGTTTCACCTGCCTGCTGTGAGCTGACCTGGCCTGGGGCTGCACCTGGACCCTGATTTTCATAAAGCCTCCCTCCCGGTTCTCGTGCACACCCCATGGCTCAGCATCTTGCTTTCTCTCAGCTCCATTAACCAGGGGCTGCCCTAGGAGGGAGCAGGAGTTCCTGGTAACAAGTGACAGGCAGGCTCGACAGGCAGGCTCCTTTGCTTTGTGTCTCTGGTACATGGAGCAGCAGGCAGCACAGGAGAGAGTCCCCAATCACTATTCAATGAGTGAATGAAGAGCAAAAAGGCAACTAGGCTGTCATTTATTGAGCAACTACTTCATGTCAGGTCGGTGACCAGGTGTCTTGAGAATTACCAATGGGGTAAAAACCCCATGGCCCTTGGTTAGATGAGGAAACAGAGTCTCAGAGAGGTAAGGTCATTTGCCTGCCGTCACAGGGTCAATGAGTAGGAGATCTGGGACTTGACTCTAGCCCTGCCTGCCTTCAGGGGCCTCTGGCTCCACTGCCTGACTTGGGGCTGTTTCCACTGCCTCTCTTAGGGCTGCCCTGTGGCTTCCTCCCTGTTTCTGCCAGGCTCCAGCCCACTTCCCAGGGACTAGTCTGGCTGCTGAGTCCAGCTCTCCAACACCAAGAACTAGTTCCCCTGAAACCCAAGGCTCCTACAAATCGTCAGGCAGGCCGTCCGCAGGCTGCTTAGAGACAGTGGTCTGTCCACCTTCATAAGCCCACCTGCTCCAGCTGCCCGTCCCTCCACCCCATCAGGCTAGAGGGTGAGGTTGCAGCCTGGCTGAGTGGCTGCATCTGGGGACATGAGAGTGAGGAGGAGAGGAAGGAGAGAAGGTGGAGGTTGGAGAAAAGTGGGGGTGCAGAGCAGGAGAAACTAGAGGACCAGGAGGAAGAGCAAGAAAGGGCAAAAAAGAAGAGGAAAGCAGAGCAAGGACGGCAGAAGGAAGATGGGAGCGCTCAAGTTTATAGGAGGCCATTGGTTTGGACTGAGCTCCTGCCCTAGGCCCCACCAACCAAACCAAAACGGAGTGACTCATGCTGACATGCCACACCAGTAAGCCCAAACCAAGGTGTTTGCCCAGCCTTCCAGTTTCAGCCGGGAGGAGAACGAAGTTCCCTAGGATTTAACCTTTACGGGGAAAGTAACTTTGAAAGGACCATTCTGCTTTTTTGTTCCCTGTATCTTCTTCCTTCTGCCTGTTGCTGTCTGTAAAGAAATCTTTTCTGTTCAACTCATCTGGACACATATTCTATTTTACAGAATGAGGTGTTACCCAATTCTAGAATGGCAAATAGAAGTCAATTAAGGGCTGGGCGTGGTGGCTTATGCCTGTAATCCCAGCACTTTGGGAGACCGAGTCAGGTGGATCACGTGGGGTCAGGAGTTCGAGACCAGCCTGACCAATATGTTGAAACCCCCTTTCTACTAAAAATACAAAAATAAAAATAGCCAGGAGGTGGAGGAGGTTGCAGTGAGCTGAGATCGTGCCACTGCACTCCAGCTTGGGCGACAGAGCGAGATTTCATCTCAAAAAAAAAAAAAAAGTCAATTAAGGCCTTTAAACTAAATGTATTGTAATTTTGTGACAGGAATGAATGAGTGAATTGGTGAATGAACATGCGGAAGGGGTTTCTATCCAGGCCATCTGGCAAACTCCTACTCCTACAAAACCCAAGCCTCCTCCTCCGGGGAGCCTTCCCTGCCCCCACCCGCCCCCCACAGGCACCTCTGAGCACTTCTCACACTGCGCTCATTTACCCAGGGCCTTGCTGTGAGCTTGGCTCCGCCCTAAACTTCATAAGCGTCATCTTCTGGACTCTTCACTGCAATCCTCAGCGGCACTATTATTGCTCCCAATTTATAGGAGACTGAAGCACTGAGCGGTTGCTATGTCACATGTCTGAGTGGTGGGCTTTGCTCTGCGGCTTCTAGTGACATCATGGGTGAGAAAGCGCTTCGGAATCTTGGAATCACCTTCCTAAGACAAAGAATGGTTGCTGGATTTGTTTGATTTTTTTTCTCCCCCTCCCAACAAGTTTTGGAAAGCCAGGCTGCAGAAAGACACTGGGCTCTGGAGGCGGCCCGGGGACAAGGCTGTCTGGGCTCCGGGTTCTCTGAGCCTCAGTTTCCCTACCGAGGGTGGCGAGGCTCCGAGGCCTCGCCCACGCCTGTGACTGACGGCGCTTGCCTTCAATCAGGGCCTGCGCAGCTCGGGCTGCCGGGCTGCGAACCCCGAGGATGAAGCTTTGCTGACACCTGGTGGCTGCAGGGGAAGTGGAACCTTGAGGACTGGTAAAAAGGGTCCGCCCGGTCCTGTGGAGACCGGAGAGGAGGGAACTGTAAGCTCAGAGGGGAGGTGAGTAGGGAGGAGGCGCAGAGCACTCTCCACGGGAGAGAGAAAAAGAGGGAGGAAGAGGGAGTACGGACAGGGCACTCTCTAGGAAGTTCCCAGGAAGGGTGGAAGTCGGAGGTCAAGGTGTTGGCAGAGTCGGGTTCCCCTGGGGGCTGCAAGTGAGAATCTGCTCCATGTTTCTCTCTTAGCTTCTGGTGGGTGGCCGACAATCTGCGGCACTCCTTGCCTTGCAGAAACATCACCCCAGCATCATCTTCACATGACATTCTCCCTGTGTGTGTGGCTGTCTCCGCGTTTCCCGTTTTCACAGACACCAGTCACATGCCAATAGGGGCCCACCCTACTCCAGTATGATCCACTCTTAATACTAATTACATTTGGCTGGGCATGGTAGCTCACACCTGCAGTCACAGTACTTTGGGAGGTGGAGACTGGAGAATTGCTTGAGGCCAAGAGTTCAAGACCAGCCTGGGCAACACAGTGAGACACCCCACCCCCGCCCGCCAAATTTCTACATAAAAAATTAAAAAGTTAGCAGGTGTGGTCATGCACGCCTGTGGTCTCAGCTTCTCCAGAGGCTGAGGCAACAGGATCACTTGAAAGCCCAGTAGTTGGAGGCTGCAGTGAGCTATGATTGTGCCGCCACACTCCAGCCTGGACAGCAGAGTGAGACCCTATCGCTTAAAACAAAACTGCACTTGCAATGACCCAGTTTCCAAATAAGGTCACATTCTCTAAGGTACTAAGCAAGCATGTGAATTTGGGGGGGTTCTCATTCAATCCATAATAATCACCATTGCTCTACTCTCAAAAAACTATCACAATCCCCGCAGAGTGAGAGCTTCTAAGGACAGGGAATCTGTCTTAGTACTTTGTATCCTTACTCTGCCCAGTTCCAGGAGTGAAATAGACACTCAATAAGTATTGGATGAAGAATCAATAAAGAAATGGATTAAAGTAACATTTATTTAGCGTGTATTAGTTTCCACCTTTATGATAATCATTTTAACCACTTTAACAAGGTTTTCCATGTGCCCCCACATCTCTGCATTCTAGCCACCACCATGCCTTTGTGGAGTTTCTCGGAGCTACTAGGCTTCTCCCACCACAGGGCCTTTGCACATGCCGCTCTCATCTGGGACACTCTTTAGCCTCTTTACCCCTGTAATTTCTACTCTTCCTTGAGATCTCAGCTGGAGTCTTTTCCTCAAGGAAGTAGCTTAGACTTGTGTGGATTCTGTTTTTTTAACTTTTATTTTAAGTTCGGGGGTACATGTGCAGGTTTGTTATAAACTCGTGTCATGGGGGTTTGTTGTAGATTATTTCATCACCCAGGTACTAAGTCAAGTATCCAAATAGGCACTCAGTAGGTAATGGTTGAAGAATGAATGAAGAAATAGATGATAGTAACATTTATTGAGCACTTACTGGTTTCTTTTTTAAAAAAAAAAAAAACATTATGTATGTATGTATGTATGTATGTATTTATTTTTGAGATGGAGTCTCACGCTGTTGCCTGGGCCGGAGTGCAGTGGTGCAATCTCGACTCACTGCAAGCTCCACCTCCCGGGTTCAAGCAATTCTCCTGCCTCAGCCTCCCTAGTAGCTGGGATTACAGGTGCCCACCACCACACCCGGCAATTTTTTGTATTTTTGGTAGAGATGAGGTTTCACCGTGTTAGCCAGGATGGCCTCAATCTCCTGACCTCATGATCTGCCCGCCTCAGCCTCTCAAAGTGCTGCAATTACAGGCGTGAGCCACCTTGCCCGACTTTTTTTTTTTTTTTTTTTTTATTAAGTTCTGGGATACATGTGCAGAACGTGCAAGTTTGTTACATAGGTATACATGTACCACAGTGGTTTGCTGCACTCATCAACCCATCATCTATGTTTTAAGCCCTTCATGCATTTGGTATTTGTCCTAATGCTCTCCCTCCCCTTGCTCCCCACCCCTGACAAACCCCAATGTGTGATGTTCTCCTCCCTGTGTCCATGTGTTCTCATTGTTCGACTCTCACTTATGAGTGAGAACATGCGGTGTTTGGTTTTCTGTTCCTGTGTCAGTTTGCTGAGAATGACGGTTTCCAGCTTCATCCATGTCCCCGCAAAGCACATGAACTCATTCTCTTTTTTTTTTTTTTTTTTTTGAGATGGAGTCTCGCTCTGTCGCCCAGGCTGGAGTGCAGTGGCCGGATCTCAGCTCACTGCAAGCTCCGCCTCCCGGGTTTACGCCATTCTCCTGCCTCAGCCTCCCGAGTAGCTGGGACTACAGGCGCCCGCCACCTCACCCGGCTAATTTTTTGTATTTTTTAGTAGTGACGGGGTTTCACTGGGTTAGCCAGCATGGTCTCAATCTCCTGACCTCGTGATCCGCCCGTCTCGGCCTCCCAAAGTGCTGGGATTACAGGCTTGAGCCACCGCGCCCGGCCGAACTCATTCTTTTTTATGGCTGCATAGTATTCCATGATGTATATGGAACACTTACTGGTTTCTACCTTTATGATAATCATTTTAACCACTTTAGTTCATTCAACAAGGTTTTCCACTTTTCCAAATGTGAGGGAGTGCTTCTAAATGGAGTCCTAAAGGGGCGAGAATTTCTAAAACATTCCTGAAGAATGTTATAGGGCAGTGGTCCCCAAATGTTTTGGCACCAGGGATCGATTTTGTGGAAGACACTTTTTCATGGGCTGTGGGCAGGGGACATTAGATTCTCACTGGAGCATGCAACCTAGATCCTTTGCATGTACAGTTCACAATAGGGTTTGCACTCCTGTGAGAATCTAATGCCGCCGCTGATCTGACAGGAGGCGGAGCTTAGGCTGCAATGCCCACCTCCTGCTGTGCAACCCCCATTTCCGGCCACGGGAGACCCAGGGTTTGAGGGCCCCTATTTTAGGGACCTCAACACTGACTACAAAGCAGTAGTCATTAACATAAAGTGGCAAGAGTGCAGGGATACACTGACTACAGGAACAGAAAAGACAGCCCATGAAATCACCCCACCTGTGGGGAAGGGGATGGATCAGCAAGGTGACTGTGCCGCAGTGCAGCAAATGGACTCCTTCACGAATGATTTTAGGACGTTGGAGGTCCAAAGTGGAAAAAAAAAAAAAGAAACTGAATCTCTACCATACACTACATGCAAGAATCAGCTCCAGAAGGATTAAGAACGCAAATGTGAAGAGAAAAAGTTTTGAAAGTTTAGGGAAAAAAATATATTGGGGAATTTCTTTGTAACCAGGGATTAGAAAGAATTTCTTCAAGGTTGGCCGGGCATAGTGGCTCACTCCTGTAATCCCAGCACTTTGGGAGGCCAAAGCAGGCAGACCACAAGTTCAGGGGTTCAAGACCAGCCTGGCCAACACGGTGAAACCCCTACTAAAAATAGAAAATTTAGGCGGGCATGGTGGTGCATGCCTGTAATCCAGCTACTCAGGAGGCTGAAGCAGAACTGCTGAACCCGGGAGGTGGAGGTTGCAGTGAGCCAAGATTGTACCACTGCACTCCAGCCTGGGCAACAGAGCAAGACTCTGTCTTGGGGGAAAAAAAAGAAAGAAGAATTTCTTCAAGGAGATATGAAAGGCATAAACCCTAAAGGAAAATATTGCTGTTTGACTACATTAAAATTTAAAATGGCATCAAGAGATACCAAAAACAAAGTGGCAAGAGGCTGCACCTAGGAAGCAGATATTTGCACTGCATATTAACCAACAAAAACTGAGTCTACAGACAGAAGGCCTGCAGCATCTCATTTCAGCCTTGTCGCAATCCCATTAGGAAGGTACTGTTTCTCTCCCATCTTCCTCAGTAGAAGCATCAAAGCTCTGAAGGCAAAAGGACTTGCCTGAGCCTCTATCCCTGGCCAATGCCCCAGAACAGCAGTATAAACCCAGCCTTCATTCCCAGATCATTGCATCACCTTGAGCCTGGCTACAGCCAAGATCCTCACAGCTCAGTAGTCTCTTCCTCATTGAAGTAGCTTAGATGTTGTGTAGATTCTTACATTACTAACAGTTGCCCGCAGCCATATGATGAATGAATGAACACACAAACAGGGCATTCTGACCTCTCCCTGGGCTGGAGTGTGGGTTTCAGGGTTCTTGGCTTCTCTTGCAAATCAAAAAAGACTCCCAGACTCAAGGGGATAATGTGAGAATGGCGGGCAGTGAACACGTTTTTAAGGGCTGGGGCATCCATCACATGCCCCTGAGAATGACTGTGCTCAGCAACCAGCATGTAACAGGGGGCTCAGGAGCTAACCAAGCCAGCCACTCAGAGGCAAGGGAATTTCAAGTCAGATGAAGAAACAAAGGCTCAGAGAGGTTGGGCACTGTGTCCAAGGTCACACAGCTAAGCAGCTGCAGAACCGTAAGATTCAATAAGGGTCCTGTTGCCCTACCCCTAGCCCAGATATATGCTGATTCTCATTTCTCTCTCGCTGTCTCTCTCACACACACACATACACACACACACACACACCCCAGCTACTAGGGGGATCAAAGACCCACAGCAGACAAGTTGCAAGTCACACTTTATTCACTCTCTGGTTGGTCTGGAGGGTTGCTGGGCAGCAGGTCTGGGTCCTGGGAAGGAGGCATGGTGGGGAGGGTACTAGTTGGAAGGGTGGAAGGCGCCACGTTGGTGCCACTGCATGTCGCGGATGCGGCGCACAGACTGCACCTGGGGGTGAGGGGCCCCAAAGTCGCTGCTGTCCTTGTAGTCTCCCTTCTCCAGCAGGTACTGCAGCCCGCGGTAGCCGGGGTACTGGTAGCCAACCCACCTGCAGGACCAGAGGTGAGGGGAGGGTGAAGCGGGGAAACAAGAAGAGAAACAAGAGGCGAGGGGAGAGCATCCATAAGCCACTAGGAAGGGTGAAGCCTCCCAACCATTGCCACTTCCCAGGGGTAAGCAGGACACCCTTTCCACCCCACCCTTCCAGCACTGAGCCTCTGCTTTCTTCCTTCTCTTGATGGGGAGCTCACTGCCTCCTGAAGCAAATTTTGCCTGAAGGCCTGGTACTGGTGTCAGAGCAAGGGGGTGGTATCTTAAGCTCACTGAAGTTTAGAATAAGTCAGACCTTTGAATCATCTCTATCCACTCCTATCCCACCTCCAAGCTCAGCTGAAAGGCCAAAGAAGAGCTGGGGAAGGTTCCAGGGGCCTCCTGATGAAAGAGGTTCCAGGGGCTACTTAATGAAAGTGCTGGTCTTCTCTCCAGAAAATGGCATACAGGCCTGGCCTGCAAGGACCTGCCTGGCCAGTCTCTTTGGACACCTCCAGCTCTACTTTGCATTCTTATGCTCCCACATCTCTGCATTCCAGCCAGTGACCTTTGTAGAGTTTCTCAGACCTACCAGGCTCCCCCCACATGCACCACAGGGCCTTTGCACATGCTGCTCTTGTTGCCTGGGACGCTCTTCCTTGGCCTCTTTACCCCCGCAATTCCTACTGTTCCTTGAGATCTCGGCTCAAGAATCTTTTCTTCAAGGAAGTAGCTTAGACGCATGTGGATTCTTAAATTATTAACAGTTGCCCCTTCTAGACTGTTGGCTACACAGGGCAGAAGCCAGATCTCTTTAATCTCCTTCACCCTGGGCACCTAACACAATGCCTGGCATATGACAACACTGATGAATGAAAGAATGAATCGAATGAATGAAGGGAAAGAGGGAATGAAGGGGAACAGGAGCACAGAACTTTGCACACCACTTTAGGAGTCTGACAAACCCCAAGAAGCCAGTATGTTTGGCTAAACTGGTTCTGTTGTGGGGAAAGAGCCTTAATTTGTAGCACTTGCTGATTTCTATGCTGTAAATGCACCCACTGTGGCTGGTTTCAAGCTACCAATGATTAGTCAACCAGTTCACACAAATTCTGAAAATGTAAGAGTCGGTTCCAGGCTGGGTGCGGTGGCTCACACCTCTAATCCCAGCACTTTGGGAGGCAGAGGCAGGCAGATCATGAGGTCAGGAGTTTGAGACTAACCTGGCCAACACAGTGAAACACAGTCTCTACTAAAAATGCAAAAAATTAGCTGAGCTTGGTAGTGGGCACCTGTAATCCCAGCTATTTGAGAGGTTGAGACAGGAGAATTGCTTGAACCTGGGAGGCAGAGGCTGCAGTGAGCTGAGATTGTTCCACTGCATTCCAGCCCGGGCGACAGTGCGAGACCCCATCTCAAAAAAAAAAAAAAAAAAAAAAAAAAAAAAAGCTGATATAAGCTATTTCCAACACACTGCTGCCCAAAGCTCATCTGTGAACCCCCATGGAATCCAAATTTTTTTTTTTTTTTTTTTTTTTTGAGACGGAGTCTCGCTCTGTGGCCCAGGCTGGAGTGCAGTGGCCGGATCTCAGCTCACTGCAAGCTCTGCCTCCCGGGTTTACACCATTCTCCTGCCTCAGCCTCCCGAGTAGCTGGGACTACAGGCGCCCGCCACCTCGCCCAGCTAGTTTTTTGTATTTTTTAGTAGAGACAGGGTTTCACCGTGTTAGCCAGGATGGTCTCGATCTCCTGACCTCGTGATCTGCCCGTCTCGGCCTCCCAGAGTGCTGGGATTACAGGCTTGAGCCACCGCGCCCGGCCGGAATCCAAATTTTTTACCATGAGAAATCCCTCATTGCTGATGGCCAGGGTCGATGTGCCCAGGAACTTCAATTCAGTGGAAAATGACACCTCCTGTTCCCAAACTTAGGGACACATGCAGTCAAAGGCAGCATGGGCTGGTCCTCCTGCTTCTCACAGCTTTCAGACTACTCAATTCATTCCTTCCCCTCCTGCCTCAACCTAATCCTCCCTCTGCCTCAACTTGCCTCTCTGACATACATGTCTTGCTTACTGGGACTGAGGTAAAGGCCAAGGTTTCTCCACTCCAAAGGCCATTTCCCCAAAGGCAGCTCTAGGGAGAAATTCAGGGGCTGTAAGCCACCTGTGGGCAGAGAATTCCCATTTACTTTCCAGTGGGAAGCCAGAGGTCAACAGAATACACTGATGTGTGCAAGATCACCAGTGTATACAGGGCAGAGCAGGACTTAGGACCCCGGAGTCTCAGTTCCTGGGGCAGGGTGAGCCAGGGCTGGCAATGCACTTACGTGCCACTCTGCACCCGCACAGATGACACCTTCTCCTGGTAGCCGTGGGCGTGGAAGCTGGGTACGTCGTCATCTATGATTTCCATCTTCTTCCCGGTGAAGTTCGGGTTTTCATAGAGGATGATCTTGTGCTCTTGGCTGTCCTATTGGCAGAGGATGTGGGGAAGTGAGTATGGGTGACGGGGCCCAGGGTTGGCCTTCCCACCCCATGCTCATGCCCCAGAATTGGGATCCTCATGTCCCACACATCACTGTCTGCCCAGTGCACCTACCACGTGTCTGTGACAACTGCTGTTGGATTGCAGCCATTTGTTAAGTTTCTACTGGGCCATTTTCATGTAACAGACACTCTGCAACACTTTGGGCAATATTTGATTCTGAAATGTCATTTTTTCCTCCTATGCCTCAAGTTTCTCTTTTATAAATGGCAGCTACGATCTACCACCCACTCACAAGTGCACATTCACACATGCACACGCAGGCGCACACACGTGCACACACACAGGCGCGCTCACACAGGCACACACACGCACACCCAGGCAGGCACACACACACATGCACAGGCTAATTGTGCCTCTAATAGGCACCTGAGATATTTTGATTTTTCTTCATTTCTGCGTCTCTTCCCATCCTCCTGTTCCTATAACATTTTCCTTAGTTATCTAATCCTTTAAACATTTTCAGTTTAAGATAAGATTTTCAGATAAGAAAACCCTTATCCCTTAGACATAAAATCCTTTTATGCCATTTGGCACATGAGAAAAATGAGGCACAGAGAGGTCAAATGATGTGCTCGAGGTCACGGAGCTGGGAGCAGCACAGCCAACATGGGAACCTGGGTCTGTGGGTGTGAAGTCCAGTGTTCTCCAACCTTCCAGTAGGTCCTGGGAGGAGCTAGACTGGGCTTGGAGGGTTTAGGAGTGTAACTGAGCAGTGATGGGCCCTGTCCCCTCCCCGACAGTTTACGCACTCACACACTAGTAAGAATCAGGATCTCAGAAGCACTGAAAACTCACACTGGCACGAGTCTTGAAGAAGAGCTAAACCACCTTCTCCTCCAGTCCTGAACTCAGAATTTCTTGTATTTCTGAAGGCTACCAGTTATTGAGCAATGATTCTGTGATGGGAGTTGCCCAACCCTGCAGGGTGGGGGGCACCAACCACGTAAAATAGAATGTGAATAGTGCCCTCTGGAGCATTTCATAGTTTTGTGATTGGAGCCCCCTGGAGTTGCGCAGCGTGACAACCCTCAAGCTAATAAGCACATTGGAATCTCAGGACGGTAGATACCAATATGCCCATTTTACAGATGAAGAAACTGAGGCTCAGGGAAGTAAAATGACTTTTGCAAGGTTACCTAGTGAGGAGGTTCCTCACCAATCAGAAGGGGCACAATGCTAGAGGGGCAGGCTCCTTCCTGGTCCTGGGACCTCCAGCTCCAAGGTGGCAGAGACAGAAAGTAGGATGATGGGCAGAGAGAGGAAGTAGGATGATGGCAGGGGGCTCACCACTTTGATGGGCCTCAGGGAGCTGAGGGAGTCCGTCCTCCGGCTGCTGGTCCACGAGTCCCAGCGGGGGTACTCGCCCTTCTCGAACACAAACTGCTCACCCTTGCAGTTGGCCTGTTCATAGCCCACCCAGCTGCCATGGAGACAAAGAGAAAGGGGGCAGGTCAGTTCCACTCCAAGCTTCCTATGGCAGGATCCTGGCTACTCACGTTGACCCCCGGGGTTCACTCTTGCCCAACCCAGCAAGATGTAGTAGCCCCACCCGCACCTTAACATTGCAAATCCAAGTGCACAGTCCCCTCCGTTATCCAGAACTCAGTGCTATGTTGCCTTTAACCACCTGGAACACAGTTAAGAAACAAGAAGGCAGTCTAAATAATGGCCTAGCAACAAATACCGATATATAGACGCCATGCACTAAAGCCAATAGTATGCTGGTAAGTTAATAGCCAACTCTCAAAAAAGCAAAACAAAAATTAACACTCTTGATTTGCAGTGTTTGCCAATTTCCATGGTGTAAATGCTCCCACTGTAGCAGATTTCAAGCTATGACAGGGCTGCAAGTGGAGCTGGGGAGAGAGATACACAGTCAGCCTTCACCACTGAGAACTGACCCCAGAACCCCTCTGTTGTGCCCAAACCCCTCTCTTTGGATCTGTTTCTTCTTTTGTCCCTGTTGTTAGACTCTGCCCAAACTCTGTTTTTGTAGATCCACATTAGAAGAAAAATAGGCCGGGCGCGGTGGCTCAAGCCTGTAATCCCAGCACTCTGGGAGGCCGAGACGGGCAGATCACGAGGTCAGGAGATCGAGACCATCCTGGCTAACACGGTGAAACCCCGTCTCTACTAAAAAAATACAAAAACCTAGCCGGGCGAGGTGGCGGGCGCCTGTAGTCCCAGCTACTCAGGAGGCTGAGGCAGGAGAATGGCATAAATCCGGAAGGCGGAGCTTGCGGTGAGCTGAGATCCGGCCACTGCACTCCAGCCTGGAGGACAGAGCAAGACACTGTCTCAAAAAAAGAAAAAAGAAAAGAAAAGAAGAAGAAAAATAGTACATTAAAGAGGGAGGGATGGCCTTCAGGTCGGGCATGGCTAATAGAGGAAGGCAAAAAATAGGAGGAAAAAAACACAAATCTCAAAATGATTAGCATTCTGGGGCCAACCAGTGCAGAGGCAAACATTTCAGCATGTGCAATAATGGCTGTTCAGAGGAATAATCTAAGTTATTAATGAAAGAGGAGATCATGCTTATTATCCTCTTTTGGAAGAGTAGTCTTGATCCAGCAATTCTACTTTAGGCAATGGGTCCTTAGAAAACAGTTGTCAAGGG
Source organism: Piliocolobus tephrosceles (assembly GCF_002776525.5). Taxonomy (NCBI): domain Eukaryota; kingdom Metazoa; phylum Chordata; class Mammalia; order Primates; family Cercopithecidae; genus Piliocolobus; species Piliocolobus tephrosceles. The sequence continues at coordinate 5,503,642 of NC_045452.1, forward strand.
GCTGGGCGCCATGGCTCATGCTTGTAATCCCAGCACTTTGGGAGTCTGAGGCGGGCAGATCACCTCAGGTCAGAAGCTTGAGACCAGCCTGGCCAAAATGGTGAAACTGTGTCTCTACTAAAAATACAAAAAAATTAGCTAGGCACGGTGGAGCATGCTTGTAATCCCAGTTACTCGGTAGTCTGAGGCAGGAGAATTGCTTGAACCAGGGAGGCAGAGGTTGCAGTGACTTGAAATCGTGCCATTGAATTCCAGCCTGGGTGACAAGAGCTACAACTCCATCTCAACAAAACAAAACAAACAAACAAAAGCAGTTGTCAAGGGATCACAGATATCTGAATAAGGATGTTCATTGTGGCATTGTTTATAATATCCAGTAACTGAAAAACTTAAACATCCTACAATCAGGGCCTGGATATGGCATATTCAATCATGGACTGTTACAAAGCCATGGTAAGTAATGACATAGGATGTGAGTTATCAAATGTAACTGGTGTAACTATCACCAGGTAAGCTTGTTAAATGCAGATTCCAGGCTCCAGAGCTAAGTTTGATTTAGTGGGACTGAAGTGGGGCCCGAGAACCTCCATTTTAAAGCATCTCCCTTCTGTGAATCTGACGTGAATTTTCCTCAAATGACTTTGAAAAGCACCAACATAAAATGCTATTTAATGACATGGAAAGAGTTCATGCTACCTTGTAAAGTTTCCAAAGTGAGTAATAAAACATCATGTTTAGTATGATCCAAGTTTGATTTGATTATACACACACAGAGAGAGAGAGAAACAGAGAAAGAGAGAAGGAAATCTAAATTCATACCAAAATCTTAATAATGGTTACTTCTGAGTAGTGAACAGAAGTCATATGGTTTTTTGCCTTAAACCATATCTTCTTAGTTTTAAACGATAAATGATAGTTAATAAAAATATTAAATGTTATGTTTTTAAAAAAAGAAAGCACAAGAGTGTAAAATCTCTTTGGGAAATTTTTTTTCATCAAAATATTTGAAAAGGCAGCTGAAAATCAGATGTGATGCTTAAACAGTCAAATCTCAGTTATCCAGAAAGGGAGTCTCTTGGACGCAACAGATTCCCTGAGCATGTCAGATGACCAAGGCTTGGCATAGTCACTGCTTTAGCTATGTTCTGCACATCTTCAGGTTCTGACCCATGTAGGGCCGTGGAACTCTGCAGAATTCCCTGAGAACCTTGAGGTGTGGTATGGCTCACCTTAGGATCTCCAGCCATATCTGACTTACTGGCCACCAGTGGACATTTCTACATCCTGAGGCATTGACAGAGAAGGAGTGATGAGAGAAGCTGTGGTTTGTGTCCTAGACACTCTGCAGGCTCACATAGGACTATGCTCAGCTACATGACATAAGGTGAGTCAACCATTCAGCTCCCCTTCTCTCTTGGATACAGACCTGGCTCCCAAGTGTGCCAAAAAATCTGTAAAGACCCAGTATTGTCAGGATTTGGGAAGGGAGGAGGGGATGCAGAGCTGGGACATCCAGCCTTAAACCTCCCAGGATTGAGGACACTCCTGGAACCAGAGATTGGCAGTTCTAAAAGCTTCATGAGTCACTATGTCCATCTTCCTGCCTTGACCTCTGTATCAGGCTTTCTACGTGACCCTTTCCCTTCATCCCCAGAGCACATGGTCATCCTTATCCTACAGAGGAAGAAACTGAGGCTCAGAGGGGGAAGGTCCTGGTCCAACATCACACAGCCCAGAAGTGGTGGAGCCTGGATTTGAACCCAGCTCTATCTGACTGCAAAGCATGAATTATCTCCATACACTGCCAGTCCCCAAAACTTGGTCCCCAGATTGCAGATAGGAGAACAGCAAGGGTAGATTCCCCCAGTCCACAACCTGATCACCTCACCCAAAGTCCTTGACCAGGAGAGGCCACCCAGGTACTTACGGTCCAGCCTGCACTAGGACAGAGCCTGCCTTCTCCACGCCAGTCTCCTTCAGGTTGGGGCAGGGCCCATTGAGCTCATGCGAGTGGCCTTGAAAGTTTTCCTGCTCAAAGATGATGATCTGCAACAGGAAGCGAGAGTCAGACCCTCATCATGATGAAGAGGAGTGACAGTTGGCTGATAGACATGGGGAGGGAGCTCAGAGAACCCAAAGGATGCTGAAGGGTTCACCTCCAGAGTGACAAATCAAACATAAAAATCAAACAGCCCTGGCTCTGGCTATAAGCAGCTATGGGACCTTGAGCCTGCATTTGTCCTCTCTAAGTGTCAGTCTCCCCATCTGTAAAATGGGAAATAAAGACAGAACCCAGGCCGGGTGTGGTGGCTCACACCTGTAATCCCAGCATTTTGGGAGGCTGAGGTGGGAGGATTGCTTGAGCCCAGGAATTCCAGACCAGCCTGGGCAAGATGGCAAGACCCCACTTCTAATTTTTTTAAAAAGAAAAAGAAACTGCCTTGTGATATTGTTTGTTAGAAGGATTCAGGGGAGCATAGTTTGCACACCGTATTTGCTCTGCTTGTGGGAGACATAATTATGTTAATTAAGAGATATGGTACAGATTCCAATAAGTGGCAGAGCTGAAATTGGAGCCCAGGCTTGTCTGATGCAGCTGAAATGGAAGCAATACTTTGCGAACCCTAACATGTGCACGTAGCACCTGGGATCTGGATAAGTGCAGTTTCTGAGGGAACAGGTCTGGGGTGCAGCCCTGGATTCTGCATTTCTAATCATCTCCCAGGTGATGCTGGTGCCACTGGCTTATGGACCAAATTAGGAGTACTGACGTGCTAGACCACGCGTTTGAGCTTCTCCTCTTCCCATTAGAGCTGCACCAGTACCTTCATATACACCCCTTAACCTCCATTTCGCCCATAAAACTACACACACCTGGGCCCTTTCTCCAAGCCTCCACAGAATTCCCAGGTGTCCCTATGAGCTCCCCCTTGAAATACTTCTTAAGAGGACTTCACTCTCCTTGCCTCACCTGGTATTATCAGCCCAAGAAAGGGGGCTCACGAGATCCCCATCAGGGAAACTGAAGCTCTGCAAAGTGAAGAGACCCACCCAACATCTCCCACATCCAAATTAACCTTGAGGCTAGCTGCCACCTTTCATGGTTCCAGTGAGAATTTTGGAGGCAGAGCTTTTCCAGCCACATTTCCCCAGCAAACTGCCCCTGGATGACGAGATGGGCTCAGGTCAGCACCCTCCCAGTGGGGGAAGCTACAGAATCGACATGGTCAGCACAGGCTGGATAAACATAGCCCTGACTCCCAGGCCTGGAATTAGCCACACAAAGAAAGGAAAAGGGGTACCCCACAGGGCTTAGAGGTGAATTCCATGGGCTCAATCCAGCCTTTACAATCAGTGACCCAGCCCTTTACGGTCACTGACTTGGCCAGAGATAGGGTCAGGAGACAAGGGCTCCATTGTGTCCTGTTACATCCAGTTGTGCAAACCTAAAAAGCAATTCAATACTCTGGGCCTCAGTTGTCTCATCTGTAAAATGGGGAATCAAGAATGTGGAAGTTCAGGGCTAGTTTATTATTACCCTGGCCTGGGAGACAAGAGCTTGCGGGCGGTTAGCACATAGTATTTGTGCGGCTTGTGGGAGACATAATTACGTTAATTAAAAGACATGCTACAGATCCCACGTGAATAAGTGGAAGAGCTGAAACTGAAGCCCAGGCTTGTCTGATGCAGCTGAAATTGAAGCAGCACTTTGCGGACTCTAACCTGTGCACGTAACACTGGGATCTTGATCAAACGCAGTTTCTGAGGGAGCAGGCCTGGGGTGCCCACCTGAATAGGGGTAGGCAGGTGAGGAAGGGTAGTTTCTCCATGCATTTGAAAGCCCAGAAGCTCAGAGGACCCAGGAGCTCACTAGCATTGTTCGATTATTAATCAATAGAGTGGAGGGCAACATTTTACAAATTGTCTAATCCTTTAAAACTGCACTGTCCCACACAGCAGCCATTAGTAACATATGGCTACTGAGCATGCATAATTAGTCCATACTATTACTTATACCGTGCTCTAAGTGTAAAATACACATCATATGTTGAAAATTCAGAATGGAAAAAATAATGTAAAATATCTGCCTAATAATTCTTATATTGATTATACATTAACATGGTCATCTTTTGGATATATTGGGTTTCATAAAATATAATACGAAAATTAATTTCACCTGTTTCTTTTTACTTGTAATGATGTGGCTACTAGAAAATTTTGCATTACCTATGTGGCTCACATCATAGGTCTAGTGGACAGTGCTTCTTTTTTCCAAACTCACCCAGCTCATTCCCACCTTGGAGTCTTTGTGACTGATGTTCCTTTTGTCTGGATGCTGTCATCAACCCTCACCCCCATTTTAAATTTTTCTGTGGAGATGGGATCTCACTATGTTGCCCAGGCTGGCCTCAAACTTTTTGGCTCAAGCAGTCCTCCTGTCTCGGCCTCACAAAGGCACCCCCAATTTTTACATAGCCGCTTCCTCACTTGACCCAGGTGTGTGCTCAAAGTCACCTCCTCAGAGAGGCCCTCCTGGAACACCTGAGCTACCACAACCATTGCAACTCTCAGGAGCTCCTTCCCCTAGTTTACATTTATTTGTAGCACTTCTCACTACTGGAAATCATATATTCATTTATTGATTGTCCTTCCTCTGGAAAGTAAGCCCCATAAGGGACAGATCGGGGTGAAGAGGTGAGGGGCTGCATCTGCTCAGGCTTCCCTGGCCCAGGAGGCACCGAGTCAGACCAAGGGGCCATTCCTGAAGGAACCTGTGCCTGGAGCTACCAAAGCAGAGAGGCACAGGAGGGCAGCCAGGTGGGTGCTCCTCGATAGAGGTTTGAGGGCAGACTCGGTGTGACAAGTCTCTGACATTGTGATAAGATCCTGCCGCCCTTGGGTGGGCAGGTGGATGAGAAATCAAAGAAGGGATTATTTGATGGTGTTAGGTGGTTGCACACCCCGGGCTGCGTGTTAGGTTGAGCCTGGTTTCTTTGGCTCTCACAACTTCCCTATGCAATAAATCTGGCTCCTCCTTTTACAGAGATGGAACTGAGGCTCAGAGGGATCAAATAATTGGCCCGGATCACACAGCAGGTGCAGAGCCAGGACTCACACCCACCTTCCATCTACTAATCCCATCTCTGACTGATGATAAGGGTCTACTCCCGTTTCAGGGAGCCCTGTGGACAGTAAGGTGTGGGAAAACAGGTAAGGGAGAGAAACTGAAGTCTCCAAAGCCGGAGGCTGGTACTGGGAATCCCAGCATGCCAGCTATGGGCTGGGGAGGGACTCTCAGAATCAGCCCCAAGTGTGTAGGTAGGGGAGACTGAGTCCCAGAGAGGGGCAGGGGTGGAGAGGGGTGGAGCCCCAAGTGTGTAGGTAGGAGAGGGGGTACCTGTGAAGAAAGATGCCAAGCCCATTTTACAGAAGGGCAACTAAGTCTGGGAGAGGAGCATTGCATGCCCCCTCCTCCGAGAGGTACCCACCTTGGGGTTGAGGGACTGTGGTTTGCCCGCCTGGGTCTGGTGGTCTGAGGCCATGGTGGACTGTCCCGTGCAGGAATGACCTGGAAGACATAGGAAGCAGCAGTGAGGACCTGGAGGAGCCACTGACTTTTTCACTGTGTGGGGACTTGGGACCACTCCTCTCTGGCCCCAAATATTCTTCTTTTCCCCCTGGTTTCAGGCTGTCCCAGAACTGTGGGGTCTGTAAGCAGCTACTTGAACTTCTGTCCTTAGCTTCATTTATATCTATCCAGGCCAGCTCCAGGAGGAGGGAAAAATGAAGTCTACTCCAAAAAAGGGGGGGGGCAGTGATAAACTGAGCTTAAATGAGGTCCCAAGTGGGTCCCCAACACTCAACCCCAGACAATGGATACCATGCAGAATATAGAACAGTCAATCCCAGAACTTCTGCCTTTATGCAGAAATTTCCTAAATAAAATTGTGTGGAACAAACAAAGCCTATGCATTGGCTGTATTTTGTGGTGTGGTGGTGCCCAGTTTAGGAACTTACAAAGTTCCCTGTCCCCTTGCTGTTTCTCCCACCCTCTCTCTGGGACTCCTCTCCCCATCCCGGTACCTAGATTTCTCTTCTCTGCCACTGGTTTTACATCCCCATTAGTGAAATCATCTGATACAGAACCCATGTTACAAGAAAGGGAAGAAATGGGTGCAACGGTAGAAACCCAGGCACTGTGGCAGGCAGCAGGATAGACCTGCCTTAGCTATTGAGAACATCAGAAAAGTCTGGAAAATTGTCAGCCTCTTCCCACTTCCTGCAGGAGGGGTGATCAAACCAGGCTGTGTTTCCTCAGGGTTAAGAGAGGAAGCCTGGCCTTCCTATTCAGAGATAATGCCCAGCTTCCAGAAGCCCCTTCCACATGAAAGGCCAAGACTGGATGTTTCCCAGGAGGAAGAAATTCAGTTAAGCACCTTGGGAGCCAAACCTACTTCTCTCCGGCAAGAAACCAGCCCTCTGGGCTTGTCAGAGTGCCTGAGGTCCTGCCCTATCGCTTCCCAGTCCTGAGTGTTCACAGACTGAAGAAGCTCAGTTGGTCCAGTTCAGGAGCAGTCTCTGCTGCCTACCAGAATTGAGACTCTGGGCAGTTCACATCCTCTCCCTATGCCTCAACTTCCTGTTCTATAAAATGGGGGCAGTAATGATGTCTAATAATACCTGTGAACAGATTGTGAGGATTCAATTATGTAATGTATAAAACCGGAAGCACTTGGCCGTGGTCCCAGAACACACTCAGAATGCAGGAAATGGCAGCAATTGTGGCATCATTAGAGTCATTTCTACCATGCTTTAGTGGCATTGAAATAATCTGTTGCTGGGAGCTGTCACATACCTTAGGCTGCATCCTACCCGTAGCACTCTCAGAGACTGGGCACAGAGTGGGTGGCCCAGAATTGCAGATGTGGAGGAAAACTGACTCACCCACCTGGAAACAAGGCTGAACCGTCACTGGTTTGATTCTTGCAAAACCCTCAGTTACATTCTCCTCCTCAGCGACTGACAAAACAACGATGCTGATAGTCTGTTCAATATTAATAATAAGGAACATTGCTGCAATACCCACTGTGTCCCAGGCACTGTGCTGGATGATCCACCTACCTTCTCTTGAATCCTCACAATAAAGAAGCCTTTTTGACCCCCTTCCCGTTTACCAGAAAAGAAAACTGAAGTTAACAGCATTGAAGTCTCTGCCCAAAGTCACTTGTCAGAATCCAGATGCTCCCATGCTTTCCGGCAGGGGTGAGGATGACAGAAAGAAGGGAAGATAAGCAAAAGAGGCAATCTTACCAGTGACACCAGCCCCTGCGAGTGCTGTGAAGCTTGGCCAGCGGGAGGTGGCATTTATACCTTCCCCAGAAGTGCCGGTGCCAAGATGAGTGACCGCTGTGTTCCTGCGAAAAGCAGGGTGAGAATGCTGGATTAAGCTCTCACCAAAGCTCGGGTCAGCAAATGCCCACAGACATTGTGTCTCTGCACAATAATGTCATTAGCTTTCAGATTCGGCCGCGCCGGGGTGGTCAGGCAGCTGGGCAAGGAGATGCCCGCTTTGCATGCATCAGCCGTCCGGCTGCCAGGGCTGGGGGCACACTGGGTTCACTGGTGCGCTCAGTCAGGCCCTGAGGCATGGCAGACAGAGGAACATCTCAGTGGACCTGGGGAAGAACAAGTAAAGAAGGGTGGTTTGGCAGAGCCTGGGCTTCATTCATCTACCCATTTATTCATTCAACAAATATTTGCCGGGCATCCATTTGGTGACAAGCTCTGTTCTAGGGGAGAGTGTCAGGAAGAGGATCTACCCCAGCCCAGGCATTTCAGAAAAGCTCCTGGGAGGTAGCGCATCCCTCAGGGATGGAGAAGAGGAAGAATAGGGTGGGGGGACAGGTCCAAGTAGAAAGGGTCCATATACAAGGAACCAGCATGGTGTATTTCAAGAAGACCTGAAAACAGGTTAACAAAGCTAAAGCATGCCATGTGACAAATAGAGCCTGTGCCAGGTGGACAAGGTGGGCAGGGCCTGATGTTGCAGGGTCAGGGAGGACAATTATGGAGAGTGCATTTTATTCTCAAGGCCTCTGGCTGTTTCTCTTTCTTTCTTTCTTTCTTTTTGAGACGGAATCTCGCTCTGTTACCCAGGCTGGAGTGCAGTGGTGAGATCTCGGCTCACTGCAACCTCTGGCTCCCAGGTTCAAGTGATTATCCTGTCTCAGCCTCCCTAGTAGCTGGGAGTATAGGTGTGCACAACCAGGTCCAGCTAATTTTTTTTTTTTTTTTTTTTTTATTTTAGTAGAGACAGGGTTTTGACGTGTTGCCCAGGGTGGTCTCGAACTCCTGAGCTCAGGCAATCCAACCACCTTTGCCTCCTAAAGTGCTGGGATTACAGGCATGAGCCACTGCACCCAACCTGTTTCTTAACCACTGACCTAGAGTGAGGCACTCTTAGATCCCTACCACTGGCCCTGTCGCTGCCATGTGGGTGCCCAGCCTTTACTCAGTTTCTTTGTTTGTTTGTTTTTTGAGATGGACTCTCGCTCTGTCGCCCAGGCTGGAGTGCAGTGGCATGATCTCGGCTCATTGCAAGTTCCGCCTCCCGGGTTCACGCCATTCTCCTGTCTCAGCCTCCCGAGTAGCTGGGACTACAGGCACCCACCACCACGCCTGGCTAATTTTTTGTATTTTTAGCTGAGACGGGGTTTCACTGTGTTAGCCAGGATGGTCTCAATCTCCTGACCTCATGATCCGCCTGCCTTGGCCTCCCAAAGTGCTGGGATTACAGGCGTGACCCACGGCGTCTGGCCTTTACTCACGTTTCTTTAGTGCACATACCTTCCTTGCAGCCCAGGCTGTGTCTTGATCCAATCTGAGACTTGGAGACTGGGTCAAGTATACCTGCTTTCCCCTGTCTCTCATTTCCTTAATGTACATATGCATGCACACACACTACGTACACATGCCCTAGCCCCCTAACTGAGCTGTTCCTTTTGCAGCAGTCATCACCACCCAACATTCTGTTACTCATTTATTTTCTGCCTTTCCAATGAGGAGATAAGCACCACAAAAGCAAAGAAGTTGTCCGCCTGGTTTACCATAGTATCGCCAGAGCCCAGTGCCTGACACATAGTAGATACTTGTTTTAAAATCCCAGGGCTGGCCAGGCACAGTGGCTTACGCGTGTAATCCCAGCACTTTGGGAGGCCAAGTCGGGTGGATCACCTGAGGTCGGGAGTTCGAGACCAGCCTGAGCAGCGTGGAGAAACACCGTCTCTACTAAAAATACAAAATTAGCTGGGCATGGTGGCACATGCCTGTAATTCCAGCTAGTTGGGAGGCTGAGGCAGGAGAATCACTTCAACCTAGGAGGCAGAGGTTGCGGTAAGCTGAGATCATGCCATTGCACTCCAACCTGAGCAACAAGAGCGAAACTCTGTCTCAAAAAATATAAATAAATAAAAATAAAAATAAAAAATCCCAGGGCTGCTATAATAAAGTGTCAAAACTGAGTGGCTTAAAAACAACAGAAACTGGGAATATAAAATGGTGTTGCCACTATGGAAAACAGTGTGGCTGTCTCAAAAAAAAAAAAAAAATCCAACATAGAATTACCATATGAGCCAGCCATTCCACTTCTGCGCATGTGCCCAAAAGAATTGAAAGCGGGGAATTGAAGAGATATTTACGCACCCATGTTCATAGCAGCATTATTCACGATAGCCGAAAGATGGAAGCCACCCAAATGTCCATCAACGGATGAATGGATAAACACTATGTGGTGTATCCATGCAATGGAATATTATTCAGCCTTAAAAAGAAAGGAAATTCTGACTCCAACATGATGAGGCTGGAAAATGTTATGCAAAGTGAAATAAACCAGACACAAAAGGACAAATATTGTATGATTCCACTTATATAAGTTACCTAGGGTAGGCAAATTCATGGAGACTGGAAGTAGAATAGAGGTTACCAGGGGCTGGGAGGATGGGGGAATGGGGAGTTATTGTTTAATGGGTACAGGGTTTCTGTTTAGGATGATGAAAAGGCTGGGGATGGATAGTGGTGATGGTCCCATAACAATGCCACTGAACTGTACTCTTAAAAATGGTTAAAATGGTTAATTTTATGTAATGCAATATTTTACCATAAAAATGTCCAAAAACCCCCCAGAAGTTTATTGTGTAATTCTGGGGGCTGGAAGTCTGACATCAAGGTGTCAGCAGGGTCATACCTGCTCCAGGGGTCCTAGGTGAGGGTCCTTCCTTGTCTCTCCCAGTCTTTTGTGTTTGCTGGTAATCGTTGGTGTTCCTTGAATGAGAGTTGTATCACTTTAATTACGTGGCCATCTTCTCCCTGTATCTTCACATCATCTTCCCTTAGTGCGTGGCTGATTCTATGTCTAAATTTCTGCTTTTATAAGGATACCAGTCATGTTGGCTTAGGTGACTTCATTAGGTAACTTCACCCTGATGACTTCGTTTTAAATTGCTTCCTTCTGTAAAGACCCTATGTCCACATAGAAGGTCACATTCTGAGGTACTGAGAGTTAGGACTTTGGAATATCTTTTATGGACACAGTTCAGCCCATAATAGACCTCAGTCAATATTTGTTGAATAAATGCATGAATTCAAGACCTGGCTGTGTCCTTATAAATAAGAAAGAATTCCTAACATTTAGATAGTATGAGAGCTTGACACGAGTCAGGTACTGTCCATACTCATCCTTTTTTAATCCTCCCAACATATTCAAGAGGGAAGTATTGTATTTATTGATCATTCCATTTTATAAATAAGCCACTTGCCCAAATTCACACAGCCAGTGAGTAGCAGGACTAGGCTTTATGGATTGAGCCCTGAAACTGTCTGGTTTCATTAATTCAATCCTCACAATCCTCTTTGAAGTAGGTATTATTAATGTCGCCTAATACAGATTAAGAAGCCAAGGCTCCTAGAGCTTAAGTAACTTGTCCGAGATCACACAGCCAGGAAGTGGTAGGACCAGCGCTTGAACTTAGATCAGTCTGATTTCAAGATAAACGCTCTTAACTTTTAAACTATACAGCTTCCTACTGAACTCTGGAACTTAGTGAAGTTTTTCTCCTCCAGGCCTCAATTTCCCCATCAGAAATAAGGTCCTTGGTGCCGAGACCAGCTTGGTCAGGGCACTAGAGGAATTAAAGACACACACAGAGAGAAATATAGAGGTGTGAAGTGGGAAATCAGGGGTCTCACAGCCTTCAGAGCTGACGGCCTCAAACAGAGATTTACCCATGAATCTATTAACAGAAAGCCAGAGATAAGCATTGTTTCTGTAGATTATAGATTAACTAAAAGTATTCCTTATGGGAAACAAAGGGATGGGCCGAAATAAAGGGATGGGTTGGGCTAGTTATATGCGCAGGAGCATGTCCTTAAGGCACAGATTGCTCATGCTATTGTTTGTGGTTTAAGAACCACTTTAAGCGGTTTTCTGTCCTGGGTGGGCCAGGTGTTCCTTGCCCTCATTCTGGTAAACCCATAACCTTCCAGTGTGGGCGCCATGGCCATCACGAACATGTCACAGTGCTGCAGAGATTTTGTTTATGGCAAGTTTTGGGACCTGTTTATGGCCAGATTTTGGGGGGCCTGTCCCCAACACTTGGTCCCTGCACCATGTATGAGGTTGGTGCAGAAGTAATCACGGGTTTTTGGCATTAATTTTGATGGCAAAAACTGCGATTACTTTTGCACCAATCTATTATTCTCATCGAGGAAGCCATCAGGGTTCCCACTGGCTGATAGAAGTGGTAAAATGTGCTAGGGAGATGTTTGATTCTTATTCCTATTTTTACAGATAAGCAAAGTGAGGCTCAGAGAGGAGACTTTCTCGTCCAAAGGCTCACAGCCACAAAGTGGTAGAGCTGGGATTTGAACTGAGATTTGAATTCAGAGATTTGTAGACTCCAAAACCCTCAGTCCACCCTACTTCTCTTACCTCAGTTTCCTTCTCCTTCACACTTGCGAAGAATTAAATATTTTGACCCATGGACATTACACTATTTGTAATTATACCCTTTGTAAAATGAGCCAATCATATGAAGCCCTCAGTAGCAGCTCTTACAAATATTATAGAAAGCGCTCAGTAACTATAGCTTTCATGCTATTCATTATTACTACATCTGTGCGGATGGCAATGCTTTAAAAGACTTTTATATTTCTTTTCACTCCCTCACTCAAAGTAGGTGCCAAGAGACTGTCAGCATCCTGCCTGTTTCTTTCTACTCATTCATTATTCATTTCTACTTCCAGCAAATGTGTCACCTGTGAACTCAGTGGGGAGTGATACAGATAGGGTCCCCACCATGGTGCAACTTATAGCCCACAGGTTCTTGCCATCTCAAAATGCTTTGCCTTTTTAAAAATTTGAGGTAGGGTTGGCCGGGCGCGGTGGCTCACGCCTGTAATCGCAGTACTTTGGGAGGCCGAGGTGGGTGGATCACAAGGTCAGGAGATTGAGACCATCCTGGCTAACACAGTGAAACCCTGTCTCTATTAAAAATACAAAAAATTAGCCAGGCGTGGCAGCGTGTGCTTGTAGTCCCAGCTGCTGGGGAGGCTGAGGGAGGAGAATGGCATGAACCCAGGAGGTAGAGCTTGCAGTGAGCCGAGATCGCACCACTGCACTCCAGCCTGGGTGACACAGTGAGACTCTGTCTCAAAAAAAAATTTTTTTTTTTTTTGAGATAGGGTCTTGCTCTGCTGCCCAGGCTGGAGCACAGTGGTGCTATCACAGGTCATTGCAGCCTCCAACTGCTGGGCTCAAGGGATCCTCCTGTCTCAGCCTCCTGAGTAGCTCAGACTACAGGTACACACATCTGTGCCCAGCCAATTAAAAAAAAAAATTAGGGTCTTGCTATGTTGTCCAGGTAGGTTGTGAACTCTGAGCCTCAAGCAATTTTTCTGCCTTGGCCTTCCAAAGTACTAGTCATGGGCCACTGCACCTGGCCAATCTTTGCTTTTGATGTGAGACCTGGGCAATTTGCTCACCTAGCCAATGAGCTAGGTCGTGGAGAGCTGAGCCAAGACTCAGTCATCTTTGTGCCCCCAGTGCCTACATAGGATCCAGCACATAGTAGGTGTTCGGGAAATATGTATTGACTGGTTGAATTAACTAATGATAAAGAGCAGGGGTGTCTTCATTTGGGCTCTACCAGAAGCAGACTCTAAGACAGCAACAAGTTCAGGTGGATACAATTTATTTGGAAAGTGATCCCAGGGAGCATCAGGAAGTAGGGAGTGGGGAAGTGAGCCAGAGAAAGGAAGGAAGGCAATTTAGAGTGTATTAGTGAGCAGGTTACCACTGGGTCTTCTTAAAATTAGGAGGTGTCATGTGACTCTTTCTGGTCAGTGGATTCTGAACAAACATGACTGGTGTAATTTTCAGGTGAAATCATCTTATTACAGAAGCCACACTTTGCAGCGCTGTCTTCTCTTCTGCTGTCCTGAGATAGCAACATTGCAAAATGGCAGAGCCTACACCAGCCTGGGTCTCTGAGTGACTCTGTAGAGAAAAGCCCCCTGCTGACTGGCACTAGACTTCTTTCATGAGTGAGAAATAAGTTTCATTGTTTTCAACCACCAAGAATTGGGGGCTGTTTGTTACTGCAGCATAGCCTGACAGATACATAGAGAGAAAGGACTAAACCTTCCTCTCCACTTAATCTTCTTGCTCCCATGAGGAGAACAGGTCTTGGTGTTCCCCTTGGACAAACAATATTTAACTTTTAGATACAAAAGTGTCAGAACTGGAAGGAGGCTCTGAGATCATCAAAAGGTGTTCTCATAGCCTATCAGAAACAACACTCCCTTCTTATGACAATTTTTTGTAACAGCCCTTTTACTCTCTTGAAATAAAATTTATAATGTCACCCATCTATATGCATGCTTAAAATAAATGAATAATAAAATGTCCTAACTCTAACTGTGTTATAAAAGAATAATAAGGATAGAATGTGTAATAATATGTATTTCGGTATGTAAAGGATTCAAACAGGTGATATAAGAAAGCAGTTAGGCAATTACTCCTATTTATAATGCATACATTTAGACAGGAAGTTAATATTAAACTTAATATGTGTTAGACATTTTCATACACTTATGTAGCATTGTCGTGCGTGACATTAATTTCCAAAATGGTGAAGAATGCTTGGTAAAGTTCTCACCTGAGCACTGGGGAGTTGGGGAATTGATACCCCAGCTACTGTTAGTCACTGGATGAAGGTTGCTCCTAGTAGGTATTCATTCCCCCAAGATTATAGCTGCCTCCCACCTCTCCAGGCACAGGAGAGTTTCCAGGCACATAGACATGTGGATGCTGGCTGGTGGAAGTGGTCCTCACACAGCAACATTGTAAGGTCTACAGGGTAGGAAAAGCACAGCCAGCATCTGCTACAATCCAGGCAGCAGATCAAAGATGTCCGGGGGAAAGGCAAGGGAAAAAGGAAGCTGGCAACAGGGAATGGCAAGAAGGTCCCCCCAAGAGAGTCAAGACTTGGGGATGCATTTGCTGAGGTCCCCTAATGGTGGATCCCTAGGGAGGTGACCACAGAGCCAGCTGCCCAGCTCCCGAGAGCTTTCAGGCTCCAGTTCCTCTCTCCATGATCCCTGTTCACTGTCTGGGTCCTGGCTCCCTGCCCCCACTATGAAGCCTCTTTGTAGGGCTTTCGCTTGGATTCTGAGTGTGGCCACATAGCCTAGTTTTCTAATTTCCCTGTTTCCACAGGTGTCTTTAGAATAAACCCCCATTATTGAGTAACTGCCAAGTCTCTCTGTTTCATACAACTACAGAGCCTGTCTCCAGCATCTTCTGTCTGGAACGGAGCTCTGGAAGCCTGTCTGTTGCCCTACTTCTCATCATCGAAAAAATGATCATGAGAAGAGGATGGTGAACACGTATAGAGCACGTCGTTGGTTTTACCCATTGTTCTAAGCCCTTTCTGCAAAGTAAACTCAGGTTACTATCTGCTACAACCTTATGAGATAGGTAGCATTATTATCTCCATGTTACAGATGAGGCAGAGGAAGCACAGGGAGGTTAAGTGACTTGCCCAAAGGCACACAGTGAGTGGTGGAGTCTGGAGAGGAAACCAGGTGGTGTGAATCAAGGTCCTAACTCAGTCACTCTTCCTCTGATCACTTGACTCTACTGCCTGCAATCACTGAGCAATACTGCCTCTCAGTTAAGCTGGTAAAGGGATCTCTTGGCACTAAACCTCATTGTCTTGTAACTGAGGGATATTCTTGCTTCACTGTCACTCTCAGGTTCTGCCCTGTAGAAGACAAAATATGAGGGCCAGGCGGGGTGGCTCACGCCTGTAATCCCAGCACTTTGGGAGGCCGAGGCAGGTGGACCACGAGGCCAGGAGTTCAAGACCAGCCTGGCCAACGTGGTGAAACCTCGTCTCTACTAAAAATACCAAAAAAATTAGCTGGGCATGGTGGAGTGCACCTGTAGTCCCAGCTACTTGGGAGGCTGAGGCAGGAGAATCACTTGAACCCAGGAGGCAGAGGTTGCAGTGAGCCGAGATCGCGCCACTGCACTCCAGCCTGGGTGAGAAACCAAGACTCTGTCTCAAAAAAAAAAAAGACAATATTGTCTGGGTTGGGACTAAGAGCAGGGTTTTGGAGTTAGACAGGCCTGGGGTCAAATCTCAGTTCTGCCCCTCCCTGGCTGTGTGACCTCAGCAGTTGGCTGCCCTACTCTGAGCCTCTTGGAGCTGAGGACTGCATAGGACAATGTATGGGAGTACGTGTGAAGAACAAGAGCTTCCTGGCACAAATGGTTATTATGGGTGTGAGGCTTTGGATAGAGTCACTTGGACATCAGTGACTGCCTGGGGCTGCCATGAATCTGGCAGTGCAGCTGAACCCCACCTCTGGAATCAACCCCACTCCAGACCCCGGGGCTGCATTTGGCCTGGGAGTGGGCATGGTGAGTGAGCTCACTGACTCACACTTGAACCAGCCTCCCTGTAAGCCTTCCTGTTACCCAGGAGCCAGTCATGGGCCCTGTTGGTGTTAACTGAGATCAGGCATGGACAGCTTGTGGCCTGGTGCCTAGACTATAGTAGATGCTCAATAAATGAAGTCACTGCCCACACCAGCAGTGGCATTAGGTTGGCCGACCACAGCATCAACAGCTGATGAATACAGAGAAACAGGCTTTGGAGACAGACCTGAATGTGAGTCCTGGTCCCATCACTTAAGAGCTGTGGCACTTGGGGCAAGTTGCTTCAGCTCTCTGGGCCTCAGTTTCTCTTGCTGCATATGAGGATCACTATTGCCTGTCTGTAGAGTCAAGGTGAAACTCTAAAGCACTTAATAATGTGCTTGGGGTTTGGCAGCAGCTCTATAGTGGCAGCTATTATTACCGTTGTTTCTGCTGCAACTGCTGATGTTATTTTCCACTCTATCTCCCTGGTGACTTCCTGTGCTTTATGGATACATCAGAGTGTACGGCACTCAGGAATGGATTTTCTGGGGTCAATACTCAGGATTCAGGTCTCAGTTCTACCACTTCTTATCTGTGTGGCTCTAGGAAGGTGATGTTGCCTTCCTGAGCCCATTTCTTCATCCGTGAAATAGAATTAATAACCACACCTCCCTCCCAATGACATTCTTAGGGTTTAATGAGATGAAGTAAGCATTGATTTATAAAGCATGACAGGCCAGGCGCTGTGGCTCACGCCTGTAATCCCAGCACTTTGGGAGGCCGAGATGGGTGGATCATGAGGTCAGGAGTTGAGACCAGCCTGGCCAACATAGTGAAACACCATCTCTACTAAAAATACAAAAATTAGCCTGGTGTGGTGGCACATGCCTGTAATCCCAGCTACTCAGGAGACTGAGGCAGGAGAATCGCTTTAATCTGGGAGGTAGAGGTTGCCATGAGCCGAGATAGAGTCATTGCACTCCAGCCTGGGTGACAGAGTGAGACTCTGCTTTAAAAAAAAAAAAAGCATAACAGACTGGATGGCATCTTGTTCATACCTGTAATCCCAACACTTTGGGAGGTTGAGGCAGGAAGAGTGCTTGAGGCCAAGAGTTTGAGACAAGCCTGGGCAATACAGCAAGACCCTCATCTCTACAAAAAATAGATTTTAAAAATTAGCTGGGCATGGTGGTGTAAGGCCTGCAATTCCAGTGCTTTAGGAGATTGAGGTAGGAGGATTGCTTGAGACCAGGAATTGGAGGCTGCAGTGAGCTATGATCACGCCCCTGCACTCCAGCCTGGGCAACAGAGCAAGACCCCATCTCAAAAGATAAAAAAAGAATAAAGCATGTCAAGGCCTCTCCTTGCGAAAGGGAGGAAGGGGTGGGTTCAGAGGGGAGAAAAGGGTGGGCAACAGGGGGTAATGTATCTCCACACTGGGGATGCCAAGCCCCTGCCTTCCATCTTTCTCACTGCTGGGCACCCCTGCTCCATCTGATCCTGATGCCCAGCCCAAGTCTCCCATACACTCGGAAAACGCCAAGGTGATTTCTCACCTTGTTTGTAAAATATGCAGGTTAAAGTAATTGAAAATTACTCAATCCTTTTCGACGCCTTCCTGAGGCCCCCATAGGCCTCCCACACACCAGCTGTATCACCCACTGGGGGGCTGCAGGTGGCTGAGACAGGCTCCGGGCACAGAAGGGGAACAAACTCAGGGAAATGATGCAGAGTTGGCTCATGGAGGTTGGATGGGTGAGGGGTGGTCCCGGGGCCTGCCTGCAGGAAGTCTGCTGTCAGCTGGCTATCAGACAGAAAGTCCCTCCTCTTCCTACCCAGGGGCAGAAGAGACTCAATCATGGCCGAGCATGGTGGCTCACGCCTGTAATCCCAGCACTCTGTGGGGCTGAGGTGGGTGGGTCACCTGAGGTCAGGAGTTTGAGGCCAGCCTGACAAATACGGTGAAACCCCGTCTCTACTAAAAATACAAAAATTAGCCAGCATAGTGGTGTGCACTTGTAGTCCCAGCTACTTGGGACGCTGAGACAGGAGAATTGCTTGAGCCCAGGAGATGGAGGTTGCGGTAAGCTGAGACTGCGCCACTGTCTGGGTGACAGAGTGAGGCTCTGTCTCTAAATATATACATACATACATACATACATACATACATAATGACTTCATTTATGCCTGGCACTGCCCCAGTGTCTGTTCAGCTCTCCAGCAACTCCCACTGCCCAGATGAATCCACGGGGGCCCAGAGCAGTGGTCAGTGGGGGGAGGTGGAATGGGCACTCAGTACCCCAGGCACGGCTGCAGAAGGCCTCTGGGCAAGGGGACAGAGATACTGAGGCATGAGAGAGAGAGGCTCAGGTGGACCACACCAGCACAGCTCACCGGCTCTCTGCAGTAGCCTGCCAACTGGTCTCTCTGCATCCCTCCTTGGCCACTAAGTGTATTATTTGCACCCTAACCAGAATGATCCTATCAAATCCCAATGCAGACCATGGCTCACTTTGCTCAAATGCTACATGGCTCCCACCTCCCTCAGAGAACAAGCAAAGTCCGCTATGGTCTGCGAAGCCCTAAATGATCTAATCCTGTTCTCTCTAACCCCTACCCCCAGTCTTTTACTCCACTCCAGACCTGCTGGCCCCCTGGCTGTTTCCTGTTAGGCCAGCACACTCCTGCCTAGGGCCTTTGCACCTGTTATTTCCCTGCCTGGAATGTTCTCGTGGTTCACTGAGGTCTCGGTTCCTCTGCACAGAGTTCTCTGGCCATCACCCCCATCATTTCCATGTTGTTATCCAACTTTATTGTTCTTGGTATTTACCACCTCCCAAAATAGTAGCCCTCATTGACCTGTTTATTTACTTTCTGTCTTTCCCATAGAAGGTGAGAACCTGGAGGGTAGGACATTGTGCTGTGTCCTTAGGCCTTGAACAGGGCATGGCATTTGCTGAATACACTGAACAGGGCATGGCATTTGCTGAACACATTAATGACAACAGAGACTGACCCACAGAGAGGTGGAAGGGGAAATAATGGATAGATGAATGGAAGGAGAGAAGGAAGGAAGGAAGGAGGGAAGGAAGGAAGAAAGGAAGGAGGGAATGGAAGGGAAGGGAAGGGAAGGAGGGAGGAAGGAGGGAGGGAGGAAGGAGGATCAGATGGACAGATTGATGGACAAGTAGATTGAAAGAAAAATTGATGGATATGTGAATAAAAGGATAGATAGAAAGATGGGTGAGTGGAAGGAAAAATGGATGAATTAATGGAAAGAATAAATATAGGAAGATGGAAGGAAGAATGAATGGATGGATGGATGGGTAAGTGGGTGGATGGATGGATGGATGCATGGAAGGATGAATGGGTGGTAGGTAGATGGATGGATGAATGAATGGGTAGGTGAGTGAGTGGATGGATGGATGGATAGGTGAGTAGATGAATGGATGGGCACATGGGTGGGTGGATGGGTGGATGGATGGATGGATGGATGAGTGGGTGGGTAGACTAACAGACATTCAGGTGGAAACATGCACCAGCAGACAAACACAAGATCAGGGCAGTAGGGGCACATGGTTCTGCCTGAAAGGATTAGAGCCTAGGATATGGGCAAAGTTCACAGCCCCTTCCTGGGAGTCTCAGAACTCTCAAGCCCCAGCCTCCTTCAGCACGCCTCTTCCACAGGTCCTGCCCCAGGCCTGGCTCCCTCAGGAAGCGATGCTGAGGAACATGGCAGGTGGGGGAGCAACCCCAGGCTTTATTGAGCAGATTCCAGGGAAGGGTGGACAGGTCAGCCCTCGCCCCAGCCCTGGAGCCTCCTCTTCTTGCCCTTGCAGCCCCCGCAGGGTGGGTCTGGGTCTTTGAGGTCTGGGTGCCTTTCAGCTGCTGAGGAAGCAGCCCCGCTTGTGCCACTTCTGGTCGCGGATGCGGCGCACAGACTGCAGCTGCGGCTGGCTGGCGTCCCACTCATTCCAGTGGCGGTACTCGCCCCGCTCAAACACGTACTGGCGCCCACGGTAGCCAGGGAACTCATAGCCAACCCACCTGCCGGGAGATCAAGGTTGAGATGTGGACGGTCTGCTTCCAGTCACCCTGCCTCCAGCCAGCATCTGACCATGCACTGCCTGCCCACATTCCTCGTCAGCTCCCCAGAGCCCTTGGGATGAATCCAAACTCCTTACCCTGCTCACAGGACCCTTCCCAAAGCATCTCTAGCCTTATCTCTTAATTTAGATGTCTCCAGACTCCTGCAGGCTGAATCGAGTACCTCAACTGGGACTCCCAGAGCCCTTTGTGCATCCCAGTCACAATCCTGATCACAATACGTTGTGAATACCTGTTACTTTGTCTATCAGACTATGTAATCTTTTTTTTTAGCTGGAGTTTCACTCTTGTTGCCCAGGCTGGAGTGCAGTGGCATGATCTCAGCTCACCACAACCTCCACCTCCCGGATTCAAGCGATTCTCCTGCCTCAGCCTCTCGAGTAGCTGGGATTACAGGCATGCGCCACTATGCCCGGCTAATTTTGTATTTTTAGTAGAGACAGTGTTTCTCCATGTTGGGCAGGCTGGTCATGAACTCCCGACCTCAGGTGATCCACCCGCTTCGGCTTCCCAAAAGTGCTGGGATTTTTTGAGGGCAGAGGATATGTGTCATTCTTGCTGTTCTCTGTGTCTGCATACCAGCATATAGTAGAGGTTCGGTAAAAAATCATTGAATAAATTGTTATCAGGGATGAGTGGCATCTCTCAAGGTCCAACTCCAGATTACAAGCCCACAAGTGAGATATAACCACCTACAAAAAGCAGGTGATCCTAAGACTGCATCAACGGTGATATTAAGCCTAGAAAGAGGGAGGTGATAAGCCTGCTCTCCTCTGTACAACTTGTGTCACATCTCAATAGCTGCACACATCCTGGGCCCCTTGGTAAGAAGAACACGAGAAGCTGTGAGGGGGAAGAACATTTCAAGAATCAGTTCAAGGGCATGGGGATGTTTAGAAAAGGAAGAAGAGGCCAGGCACGGTAGCTCACACCTGTAATCCCAGCACTTTGGGAGGCTGAGGCGGGCAGATCACGAGGTCAGGAGATCGAGACCATCCTGGCTAACACGGTGAAACCCTGTCACTACTAAAACTACAAAAAATTAGCCAGGCGTGGTGGCGGGAGCCTGTAATCCCAGCTACTGGGGAGGCTGAGGCAGGAGAATGGCGTGAACCCGTGAGGCGGAGCTTGCAGTGAGCTGAGATCGCGCCACTGCACTCCAGCCTGGGCGACAGTGAGAATCCATCTCAAAAAAAAAAAAAAAAAGGAGGACTCAGATGGGAACAGGTGGAGAGAACAGATTTCACTTGATTTAAGTCAAGGCTGCCTGGAAATCTCAATGGTTCAGGAGTGCAGGGAACATCAATCATGCAAGAAACTACGGGCACTGATTCTGTTTGGAGCCAGAGGCATGGCTGACCAGAAGATGGGGCAAGGGTGAGGGTTGGGTCCCTTACGTCCCATGGATGGCACGGACACTCGCCACACGGTCCTGGAAGCCATGAGCCCAAAGGCTGGGCACGTCATCATCCACTATCTCCATCTTGCGGCCACTGAAAGCTGGGTTCTCAAACAGATGCAGCTTGTGATCTGGGCTATCCTGAGGGCAATATCGTGGGGTGAGTGGCTGCTCCCGTATCCAGAACAGGGGTCAAGGAGGCTCCAGATGCCGGAAAGAATCAACAAGTCACCACAAAACAACACCCACCCCCAAACCCGCTGCAGGAGGGAAGGGACTCAGGAGATGCCTCCACCCCCAAATTCACTGTAGGAGGGACGGGGAGATTCCTCCAAATGTGGTCGATTTAGGAATCTAGAGCCATAGATTATAAAACTGAAAAGGAATTTTCAGATCTTGTTCAATCCCATAATTCAAATGATAGAGAAACTGAGGCCTGGAGAGGGTGGACGGAGATCAAAAGTATCAACATATGATCTTTCTCTCTTTCCTAACCAGATGCCAGTTTCATCTTCCCGGTTTCCCCTCTTCCATTGCCCTCTAAGGAGGACTCAGTTACGTGACAAAGAGAAAGGGTTGGCGCAGCTACTGGATGTGAGTGAAGCAGGGGAGGAAGAAGGGCGGTGTTTAAAGTGTCACTGTGGGCCAGGCACGGTGGCTCATGCCTGTAATCCCAGTACTTTGGGAGGCCAAGGCAGGCAGATCACTTGAGGCCAGGAGTTCAAGACCAGCTTGGCCAACATGGCGAAATGCCATCTCTACTAAAAATACAAAAATTAGCCCAGCATGGTGGCGGGAGCCTTCAGTCCCAGCTACTCAGGAAGCTGAGGCAGGAAAATCACTTGAACCCAGGAGGCAGAGGTTGCAGTGAGCAGAGATCATGTCACTGCACTCCAGCCTGGATGACAGAGCGAGACTGCAACTCAAAATGAAATAAAAATACATAAATAAAAAATGTTGAGAGAGAGAGAGAGAGAGAGACTGCATTCCAGCCTGGGCGACAGAGCAGGAGTCTGTCTCAATAAATAAATAAATAAATAAATAAATAAATAAATAAATAAATAGTGTCACTGTGGACTGTGTCCCTTTCAGGTGCTAGAGAAACACAAGTGGAGAACTTAAAGTATTTTGAAGTTACTTTCTGAAGTTATTTCCTGGACTGCATTTCTTTGATAACAATACTGATTTGAGACTGGGCCATGTGGCTCATCGTTTTAATAGGGTTACAAAGAAAAGTCCCAGTGCTATGCTGGTTTAATTCAAGATGTGAGTCCTGGTGTCTCAACTCCCAAGCCAGTGTCCATTCAATATCCCACTTCTTGTCCCACCCAATTGTTCAGATCAGAAATATGAGGGCCCTTCCCAGGCCAGGTCCATATGGGCCAAGCCCTCAGCCCAGCTCGTGCAATGAGCTTGCCTGACCAGCTCTCGGTGCACCCTGCTTCCAGGAACGCTCAGAAGTGTGCAGGAACCATACTCACAATGTTCAGAGGCCGGAGGGACAGGAGGCTGTCACTATTACGGCTGTTGGACCAGGCGTCCCAGCGAGGATAATCCCCCTTCTCCAGAACAAACTGCTCCCCGCGGAAGGCCCTAGACTCAAATGCCAGCCACCTGAGGGAGGAAGAGGCCTGCCTGGATCACCTTTGCTGCAGCTGAGGAAGCATTCGAGTTTAGTGAGAGAAGGATCCAAGAGCTGCTGACCTTGAACCTTGCACCCTTCCTCCAACCCTACTGCTAATTCCTGGATCTGTAATTAAAGGAGCTGCTAGGACATACCAGGAACTGTCTCTGAGACTCTGGGCCAGAAAACCATCCTAGCGAATGTTACTGAGAATCTAGCCTCTGTGCAAAGTACTCAGAAAAGTCTTTAGCACAATGCCTGGCACACAATAAGTACCCATAGGTGACAGCGACTTCTTCCTCTTCCTTTTCTTCTTCTTCGTATTATATTGTTTTTAATATGTATTTATTTGCATCATTCCATTCATTTTCATAAAAACTCTCTCTGAAGTACGTACCATTGTTATCCCCATTCCACAGATGAGCAAACAGAGGCCTGCTGTGTGAAGCAACTTGCCGAAGATCACCCAGGTGGTTAGTGCCAGAGCCTGGACTTGCAATCCAAAGGCGGGAATTCAGGGCCCAGCTGGGATACCTGCCTACCTTGTGGACATGGGTGAGACACTTACCCACTTTGGCCTCAGTTTCCCCATCTATAAAGTGGGAATAAGAATGACACCTCTCTCACAGGGTCATGAGGATTCAATGACATAATGCATGTTAAATTTTAGGTGTTACAATGATTATTAAAATGATAAATATTAAATCCCATGTTCCAGTCACTGAGCTAGGTGCTAGGTCGTCCTTGCTGTTTTTCTTCCAACTTCAGATATCCTGGGATTTGCTGCAGATATCTAGGATTCTAGAGAATTCTTCAAATCTCATTTTACAGATGGGGAAAATGAGGCCAGAGAAGGCAGGGGAGTTGTCAAAAGCCCCACAACAGATCTAGAGCTCAGACTGGGGCCTCCACATTCCCAGAAGGCTCAGGGGTGTGGCGAGGGACTGGGGGTCTAGGTACTCACGGCCCAGACTCCACTTGGATGGAGCCCACCTTCTCCAGCAGGCTGTCGGTCAGGCTGGGGCACTCGGCCGAGAGCTCGCAGCGTTTGCCTTGGAAGTTCTCTAGTTCGTACACGATCACCTAGAAGAGCAGCGTCCTAAACATCGCACCTCTGCTGGGGTCCCGGCTCCAGCCTCTGACCCTCCTTGGGGCATTAGAGGGAAGTGCCATCTGCTTTATTCTCTCTGCATCTCTCCAGCCTGGAGCCAGCACCGAAGCCGGCCTGCACTGCCCTCTAATGGCCATGGAGGGAAACGCGTTCAGGAACTTCAATGAGATCAATTAAACTAGGGATTGCAACTCTAATGTCCGGCAGGAGCCAGGTAGGGAGCCCAGCAGACTGAAATAACCCGAGAGGTTGGTGGGGAAATGAAGCTGCTTCTGGCAATGAGGGAATGAGGTCCCAGTTCCATTTTTTTCAAGAGAAAAATTCAGAAATCTGTATTTTCCTTAACATGAAATTTCCCCCTTTACAAAATGAAACACCTGTTTGCAATCTCTGGAAAGACCTCTGCCTGACCCAAGCCTAGGCGGAGAGGGGCTGCAAAGGCAAACTAAGGTTTTGCCTCTCTCACCCACCTGGAAACACAAACTGACTTTATAGAAGATCCCCAGTGAACATCTGTTCTAGTCATTTTACAGAAGGGATCAAAGAAGCTCAAAAAGGGTAAGATACTTGCCTCGGGCTGCACAGCAAGTTAAGAGGAGGCACTGGGATTCGACCCATCCTTAGACTCTGTCTGGAATAGTTTCCCAAAAAGACCCCGGAGATGGTTTGGAAAGGGTAGAGCCAACACATTCAAATCTTCTCTCAGATTTCTAGTGCGCCTCCCTCTGCTAGCTGGCTTCACTCATTTCTTTTAGCCTTTACACCAACTGTGGGCACGATGTCTGGGCACCATCCACATTTCAAAGATGGGGCTGTTGAGGTCCAGAGAACCTCCACAACCTGTGCCCTTTTCCCCAGAGAGGGCACGACACCAAGCTGAGGTCAAACAGGAGAGTCAGAGCTCAGAGCGATGTTTCCAGAAACTACCGAGCCTCTCTGATCCATTGACACAGGCAGGATGTGGGTGACCATTTCCGTTTTGCAGACGAAGGAGGATGCAGCAAAGTCATGAAACAAGTTTCTAACGGGAGGGTGGCAGTCAGAGGACCCACCTGGAGCATTTTGTCTTGGCCCGGGTGGTTGGAAGGATGGCTCTTCCTTTCTGCAGAGGTGCTGCTTGGCTGGGAAGATGACCCTGAGGCCCAAGAGCAGCCCTCTCACCCCCTCCCTGCCCAGTACCTTGTAGCTGCCCCCAAGGCCTCCATGGCTCTTGCCAGCTGCAGCCTGCTCGGGTGCTCCATGCTGTTCCGCCATCTCCCCAGGAAGACCTCTGGCTTCAAATCAAAGGAAAATGGGTCATTGGATCCACCTGGGAGAAGCCAGGTGTTGCTGTGACTGGAGTCCAGGATAGCTACAGAGCCTTGCGGCCCACAGGGCATGGCCATAACTTATGATGATTGACATTCGGTCATTCAGTCATTCAGCAAACGTCCACTGAGCACCTACCATGGGCCACGTGGACTGAGACAGTGGGATCAGGAGCCCCATTGTACAGAGAGGAACTCTGAGGCTCAGCAAAGTGAGGCCACTTTCTCAAGCACACAGAGGAAGTGTCCTGGGTTGGGCCTGGCTCCAAAGCCCGTTCCCTTTTCTCCCCGATCCAAATGCTCCCGGAAACCCGGGTTTCCCAGAGCTCTCTGCAGATGTCCCACCCCCAGACCCTGGCTAAAGGGTGGGCTCAGGGGGTTTCCTCTACAGAGGTCTCTCCCACCTCCATACTCCAGGAACTCTTTTGTTCACTGGTTACTTTGTTCATCAAAGATTCCATGAGCACCTACACAGTGCCAGGCTCTGGGCTGGGTGACCAGGAGGCACAGGAGACCCCAAATGTTGGGAATGGACAGACAGACCTCTAGAGAAAGCGCTTGTAAGACCAGGTCCTTGGACACTTGATCTGGGTCAGTCTCCCTGCGTTCGGTTACTCATCCCTTAAGCATTTATGGAATACGACTGTGTACCAGCCACTTCAAGACCCAGACGCCGACAGTTCTCCTTCATTGCTACAGGGACAGTGACACGCAATACAGGCCCCTGCTGCAGTCACATGGAAGCATGCTTATCATTGTTGCGCCCATGGACACACACAGGACTGTTCTGTTTGTCAGCACACACACACATACGTGCACACACCACAAAAGTTTCTATGGTCACTGTCAGTCATATGTCACCCGTGGGGTCAAAGGACAGTTTCTCTCTCTCTCTCTCTCTCTCTCACACACACACACACACACACACAACCCTGCCCATTTCAGACATCCACAGTGGTACACAAGGCCCCTACATCTACACCCCACATCCAACTGTTACCCACCCACGGCTCCCAGCACGGCCACCCCAGCATGCCCAGCTGCACAGCCCACATACTCTGGACACAGCCTGTGGGCTGTCTGTTCTGTCTGTCCCAGCCTCAGCAGGAAACAGAGCTTGGTCCAGCTCACAGGGGACTCTTGGGGGACTTGGCAGGTACCATGTGTGCCCACTCCCCTCCCTCAGAGGGACTGTTTTGGAAGGTCCCCTGCCCTAAGCACGTGTCCAGGGGCTTGGATCCTGGCCACTGCAGACAAGGGTCCCCTGTTCCACCCCCAGCTGGGCTGTCAGGGTCCTCTCACTGGGACCTGACCCTTAAGGGTGGCCCTGGTTTATTTGCAGGCGGTCAGCCATGCACGTCCCACAGAGACCACCAAAGGTCCGGGCCTTCCAGGGTGGCTTTTCTCTCCCACCCCCAACCCATCCCAGAATGAACCTGTTGCTGTAGCCTCGGGAAGAACAGAGCATCCACGGCCGTCTGCAGACTTGCCTGCTTTCGCAAGGGGCATGCTATTTATGAGCACTTTCTGACAGCCCAGCACATCCCAGCCTGCTGAGGCAGCACCCTGTCCACCCAATTTCGTCCAGGCCATTTCACTCCAATAGCGGGTCCACGGAGGCCCCCAGTGCCTGTCTCCTCAGCCACAGCCTCTGATGACTTCCTGGGGGCAGACGGACTGGCTTTGTGGGAAGCCCAGCAGCACTGGGCGAGGGGCAGAGTGTGCAGCTCTCCAGTGTCTCCCCACAACCACCAGCTCCCTGTCTTTGGTTTCTTGGGGTCACCATTTCCTACTGGGGTACATGAAACCTTTGGAAAGATTCTAGTTCTCAAAGTGAGGGACCCGAGACACTCTCCATTTTCCATGAGCCATGTGGCCTAAATTTTAAGTCAGATCACCCTAAACATACTCTCCAACTTGGGCACAAATCCACCCACCCGTTTCCACAGGATACTGTTACAGAACTGACAGACTGACTTTCTTCCTGCAGAAGACATTCACAAGTAATAGCTACCATTTATTGAACACCTACTACATGCAAGGCATTGTGTCAGCTTCATAAGCAATGTGTGGAAATCTAACCCAGCCAGCTTTAGAGGAGGAATTGTGATTCCATTTTATACATGGAGAAAGGTTCAGAGAGGTGAACTCATTTACTCAGAATCACACAGCAGAGAGAAGGGGCTGGCCTGTTCCATGGCCTGGGCTCTTAGCCTCAATAGAAATAAAAGTGACCATCACAGTCAACTTATTTATGACCAAAGAAAAGGTAGATCCAGGCATTTAAAAATTTTTTAAGAGATAGGATCTTGCTACATTGCCCAGGCTGGACTCAAACTCCTGGGCTCAAGCAATCCTTTCTCCTCAGTGTCCCAAGTAACTGGAACTATAGGCACGTGCCACTGCACCCAGCTTCCAGGAATTTTCTTTTCTTTTTTTTTTTTTTTGAGATGGAGTCTCGCTCTGTTGCCCAGGCTGGAGTGCAGTGGCGCGATCTCGGCTCACTGCAAGCTCTGCCTCCCAGGTTCATGCCATTCTCTTGCCTCAGCCTCCCAAGTAGCTGGGACTACAGGCACCCGCCACCACGCCCAGCCAATTTTTTGTATTTTTAGTAGAGACGGGGTTTCACCGTGTTAGCCAGGATGGTCTCGATCTCCTGACCTTGTGATCTGCCCACCTCAGCCTCCCAAAGTGCTGGGGTTACAGGTGTGAGCCACCATGCCCAGCTGCTTCCAGGAATTTTTTAAGTGTCTAACAAAGTATAATTTTGCCTGTAAACAATATCTAATAAGTGATTATTTTATGAATAAAATTATACTGGAGCAAAGGAGTGAGTTAACAAGGTTTTCTTTTGTTGTTGTTGGTATTTGTTTTGGGCTAAAATTCTCAAGTCAGCATGAAACCCAGTTACAGGCTGGGCACGGTGGCTCACACCAGTAATCCCAGAACTTTGGGAGGCTGAGGCAGGCAGATCGCGAAGTCAGGAAATCGAGACCATTCTGGCTAACACAGTGAAACCCCGTCTCTGCTAAAAATACAAAAAATTAGCCGGGCGTGGTGGCGGGTGCCTGTAGTCCCAGCTACACAGGAGGCTGAGGCAGGAGAATGGCGTGAATTCGGGAGGCGGAGCTTGCAGTGAGCCAAGATCGCGCCACTGCACTCCAGCCTGGGTGACAGAGCAAGACTCCATCTCAAAAACAAAAACAAAAACAAAACAAAACAAAAGAAACAAACCCTGTTACCCTGTACCCCCTAGAGGGAGATGGTGGTGGGATGCTGTGGATGACAGCCGGACTCTAAGTCACACAGATCCGTGTGACCTTGAACGAGTTCCTGAAGGTCTGAGAGCTACTGTCTCCTCACCCATAAATGGAGAACCTTCTCTCTACTTGGGCCATTGTGGGAGGTCATATAAGCAAAGCACTGTGCACAGTATCTGTTATTTTTGACTTTTATTCCCAGCATCCTGCCTACTCTGGACAGTTCAAGCCAAGGGGCTACTTCCTGCTGAAGGTGACAGAAAGCAGAGTTGGTTTGGACCCCGAGTTGGGATGTAGTTGCCACCAGCTGGGATAGAAGGAGGAAGGCAGAGGTGGGGATGGCGTGGCTCCCCCTCCCATCACATCTTTCAGGATCTTGTAGATCTACTGCGCACTCATCACTTTGATGTACCACATCTCCCCAATTCAGACTTTTCAACCTTGACACTACTGTCATTTGGGGTCGGGTCATTCTTTGTGGTGGGGTCGGGGTGGGAGCTGTCCTGTGCATTGTAGGTTGCTGAGCAGCATCCCTGGCCTCCACTCACTTCCTGGAGCATCTTCTTTCCTCCTTGTGATAACCAATAATGCCTCCTGTCATTGCCAGACGTGCTCTGGAGGGCACAATCCACCCAGTTGAGAACCACCGCCTTAAACTCTTACCTGCAAATGTCCCAATCACCATTTCCATTGTATAGGTAAGGAGAACCAGTGCTTAAAAGAAAATCCCACAGCCAGGAGGTGGCAGAAGGAGGACTCAATCCCGTGTCAGTCTGAACGGAAATCCCGCCTTGTTTCCATGGCCTCCCATTCTGCATGGACACCCTCTCCCAGGACCCCAGCTCTGTCCTCTTGCTGGCCGGCCCACAGCTCAGCACAGGACAGACTGACTCAGCCAGCCCCAGTCAGGGCCTGCATGCATGGGAGACTCTATTCATTCACACATGGACGCACCGGCTTCTCCAATGCAGCTTGCACCAAAGCTTTATTTGCTATTTTCATAGTCTGAATGCAACATCTTTGTACATGCAAAGGTCATCTTGTTTTATTGCAGTTGACCAGATTTCCAACTGCTCTTCTGTGCATATGAAACCTCTTTACAGTTACAAAATATAAAAGCACTTGTAGACGTCCAATACTCTGTGAGGTCTGGTAAGCCCCATTTTTTTTTTTTAACATTAAAAATATAAGGTTTTCTAGATGAATTCTCAGTCCCATGGGTAGAGATTCTTTCTGGGATTGGATAAAGTGCCTCTTGTCTGCCTTTCGTTCAGAACTCCTAGAGCTTGTGAATTCGTAAGGCAATTGCAAGAACACCGCAGGCAGGAAGCTTAACTTTCCTACACAAAGAACTCAAGTTCCTTTTCTATCGTGACTCAAAGATCTGAGGAAGGACCCAGAAGAAAGGTTAGGAAAATATATACTATACTTAAGTGTGTGTGTGTGTGTCTGTGTGTATATATATGTATTTCCACACTCTACCCCATCTTACAAAGCGTTTTGAGGATCACGATCATCTGGGAAGTGCATGACTTTAGGATATTGTTGTGATTTAGGAAACAGCACAGTACAAAATTATCTTCCATAACACAATATATTACTTTTGTGACCCCCCTATTTACAGGATCTATAAGGCTATATGGAATGAGATTATTAAAAAGCTCAAATTCAGCTGGGCATGGTGGCTCATGCCTGTAATCCCAGGACTTTGGGAGGCTGAGGTGGGAGGATCGCTTGAGACCAAGTTAGAGACCAGCTTGGGCAATATAGCAAGATCCTGTTTCTACAAAAAGAAGATTTAAAAAATCAGCTGGGCGTGGTGGTGTGCGCCTGTCATCTGGGCTACTCCGGAGGCAGAGGTGGGAGGATTGCTTGAGCCCAGGAGTTGGAGGCTGCAGTGAGCTATGATTGTGCCACTGTATTCCAGCCTGGCCAACACAGCAAGACCCTGTCTCAAGAAAAGAAGAAAAAAAGTTCAAATTCTTTAGAAAACAGCATAATTTATAGCCAGTGTGATGCCAACAGGGATTATCAAGGAAGTGCCAGTCCAAGTCATGGAAGATGATGTTATGGCACAGGTGGGAGAGCAACCACTGAAGGAGATTCTGGGAAGGCCAAAGGGGACGGCGGGCTGAGGTGTCGATTTTAAGGGTTAACTTGCCAGAAACCTCAGGCCGACTTCCCAGAGCAGAGGGCCTAGCTTGCTGCCCTTCCCCCTGCAGGAGCCAATTTAGTCAAAAGAAAGAAAACTCTGGATTGGGGGGTGCAAAAGGAGACACAGGCTGGCAAATACCTGGCACATTCATGCCTACCAGCTTTTTATGTGGCTCTAGACTTCTTGAGCCTGCCCAGAATTCCAACTGTGTGAGTCCTAGCAGCCTCTCAGCACACAGCAAGGGTCCCCTACTCGCTAAGGGGACCAAGCCCAAAGCAGATCCCCTTCTAGATGTGGAGGGGGTCCTACCCTCCAGCCCCATGGAATCATGATGCCATGGAACTTCGGCTTTTGTGTTTTTAACACATGGTGAGGGGGAAGGCACATTCAGAGACCACAGAATGTCTCCCCATCACTTACTCTGGTTTAAATATCTACACTAGGGAGGAGGGATTTTTACAGTTTGTAATTATGACTAGTTCCAGGAGCCATCTGGGGACATATTATAAAGAAAAATATTAAAGCATAGATCGACAAAGCAGCTATCAGCACCAGGTCGGAGCAGCTGAGGTCTCTTTTAGGAAAATCACGCTAAGGGTCTTGCTAAATCCCTTGCCCAGCCTATAAAGTTGACAACCACAGGCTCATGCCTATTTCAATTCTGGCTTCTTGGCGATACCCTTAAGTTGGCCTCCCTTCCAGGGAGGCACAAAGGAAAACACAAGTGTCTGAAACCACGTGATTTGGCTCGTCCCCTGGAAAACACCACCATCCGATTGTCCTTTCCCTGAATCCTGAGGCTACCACTCAAAATCCCAACATCCTAAAGACCACGAGGTTTCTCTTTCGCCAGAGTGTCTCTGGTGGCATGGAGTAATCCTCCACAATACTGACTTCTGAGGCCTCGTCATGGATTTTCAAAGGCCAAAGGCCTCTGTTTCATTAGGCAAAAGACCATGAAGAAGGGTATCTACTGAAGAGGAAAAAGACACGGGCTTCTCAAAAGACCAGCTGTCAAAATGCTGATGTGCAAAGGGGTGGTGGAGGTGAGGAGGAAGAGAAATGAGGAGGGGTGAGAGATTGTACATATGGAGGATTTTCCATTCTGCATGAGACTCTCATTGAGGACAGCCGAAGCCCCCGGGGAGGAGGGTTGGATGAGGAGCAGATGACTCCATTGCACACAGATTATTAAGGCATGTTAAGTGATATTAAAAAGAAGATGGATTTCCAAAGGGGTCTCCAGGCAAAGTCTAGAAACTAGTGTACAACACTCCCTTGCTTAGCCTCAAAGACAGCGCACTCCATTTAGAATAGGGAGAAGTAAATTACCCATTTGCCCAGCTATCTGCAAAGGCTCCCAATCATCAGTTACTTCTAACTTCATTGCACTGATCATAAGCAGGGTTCAGAGGTCATGGCGGAGCCCGCACGAAAGAGGGTCGTTCTTGACTCACTGTGATTGTCTGCCCTGCGGTGTTGGAGGAGATATGGTTACAGAAAAATAAAAAGTGGTGAGGAAGATCTTCAGGGCTTGCCCTAGTCACTTTCAAGGAGGCTGAACTTTGTATATCCTAATTAACACAGAATTAAATAGATTATTTTTCCAATTAAGGTGTGAGAGATTAGGGAAAAAAATCTCCAGTCAATCTCATTTTCAAGTGTGTTTCCTTCCTGTCTGATATCCTTGAGCTGAGACATGACTAATTAAGAATTGAGAGTTTCGCATGAGGAGCATCAATAGATGTAAGAGCAGTTCCTTTCCTACTGCTTGAGATGGTACAAAGGGGTCCTTTCCCCCTGAAGGAAAGACAGACATCAGCCAAGATAAGAAGTCTGCATCAAAAGACTAGGAATGTGTTTTAGGCCAGATGCAGTAGCTCATGTCTGTAATCCCAGCACTTTGGGAGGCTGAGCGGGGAGAATTGCTTGAGCCCAGAAGTTTGATTTTGAGACCAGCCTGGGCAACATGGTGAGATCCTTGTCTCTACAAAAAAATTTAAAAATTAGCTGGTCATGGTAGCATATACCTGTAGTCCCAGCTACCTGAGAGGTTGAGGTGGGAGAATCACCTGAGCCCAGGTGGTAGAGGTTTCAGTGTGCTGTGATCGTGCCACTCCACTCCAACTTGAGCAACAGAGCAAGACCTTGTCTCAGAAAAAAAAAAAAAAAAAAAAAAAAAAAAAAAACAACCACAACAGTAGGTATTTTTTAAAGGGGATCCTATTGACTTTGAAAGCCATAAGATCCAAATTATTAGAAAACAGAAACTGGATCTTTAAAAAAAATTCAACTGAAGCAGTTGCAGGAATTAATCCCCAAATGGCCACAGATGACTAGATGACTAATTCAGGGAATGACGAGAAAACAAACGATCATCAAGCGGGTCCAAACGCCCAAACCCAGATGCATGAGGCTCCCAGGTGTAAAAGGCTGGGTGGTGGCATGGTCCGGCAACTGCTCATCAGTAACCAAAGCTCATCAAACAGGACACAAGGTGGGTTCCTGCCTCACAGCCCTGCAGCTGCTGTCCCTGGTGCTGAACAGCAACCGCCTCACCAGGGCCTAGGTGTTTGTCCTGAGCTAGAGAAACAGAGGATTTCTATCCATGCCCATCCACCCATTAAGAGAGAGAAGAGGGGTAAAGGGAGACGAGGGAGGAAGCTGAGATGGAGAGACAAATGAACTCCTGAGAGGTAGCCAGGGAAAAGGGAAGCATGTTTTGACAGCATTTGCAAATAATGGATTCATCGAGACTTTTACCTCTTAGGAAACTGTGGGGAGGGAGTAGAGGGCACACGTGCCCCCCACTTCCGTATCTAGCCAGAGTGCTGTGCATGGATCCACTAGGAAATGCCACCCCATGCCACAGGCTCTCTCTGAATTGCCCAAGCATCTCATGATGGGTATCTCCCAGGCAAGGTTGGCACGTAGACTATGGCAAGTCCAGGCATGGCAGGTGGCCAGCCAAGCACATCTGGGGTATCTGCTACAGCCTTAGGACTCAGAAGTGGAAAAGTCTGGTGTTGGGCATTTCCAAAAACAAAGACAAGGTAGAGAGTGTCTGGAGCCCCCAGAGGTCTTGGGGATTCCCTGGAATGAGCTGATCGCTAGCAAGAAAAAAAGGAGGCAGGGCCAGCTTTATGATTTGTCACCTAGCACCCAGCATTTCTGTCCAGAGTCCTTGGCTGGGGAGCTCCCCTCCAGAGAAGGGCTTTCAGCAAGACCCGCATTTGGACCAAAAAAAGCACTTGGTCAGGTGGAGTTCGATGGGGGAAAATGAGGTGAGCAAAAGAAAAAGTACCCTTCATTCATGCATCTGTTCTGAGGCCAGTTCGGAACAACTCCTCCATGCCAGCAGCCCAGGTCATGTTCAAAGAAGACTCTGGAGAAAAAGATTCCTAGGGCGGGTCTGATGATTCAGTGGCAAAGGCACCACCACTTGGGCTGCAGTTTATGAACCCTTAAGGCCAAGGGGCAAAGGTCACCCTACAGAAACCAGAGCTCAAATGAAAAGAAGCCAGGGAAATATATACAAGAGTGACAATTATAACTTCTAAACAGCTTGGATAGGGATAAGATAACCTGAGGTGACTGGATACTTCAGAACAAATTATTCACACATCTTTCCTCCTGTCCTTTAACGTAAACACATACATACATATCAAGTTTCAAAGAAAATTAGCTGAATTATTGCTTTATCGCCTTCTAAAGCCAACAAAAATGACACAATAACATAGGCCAGTGATGCACACAGCCCCACTAGAAAGAGAAATACACACAATCAGGGAGGGTACGTTTCAAAATTGGAACTGCTGATTCCTCGAGGGGAAGAAGAAACTCACCAAAAAAAAAAAAAAAAGAATAAAAACCCCTCAACTTGGCGGTAATGCCTTGCATCGAGACTACAGCAGGAAATGAACAGTTTGATCTTTCTTGGAAATGTCCTTCCCAAAAAAGACCTGCCCTGGGGTCGGCTGAGGAGGTGCTTTCACAAATTCAGGTGTTTTTCAGAACCTGGGGAGACAATTCCAGCCTCGTGCTGATGTTCTTGGAGCTGATGAAGGTGTCTAAAGTAGGTAGAAATGCACATTTTTACATAAAAAGCAAAACCACCCACATAGACATTTCTGGGCAGCCTGGCTCCTTTCCCAGCCTGAAGTGCTGTCTGGGGAGATGAGCGAGTGCTTCTGGAGGTTGGGTCTTCCCGTCTGGATCCAGGGAGAGCCTGGCGAGGACGGGGGCACTGGATAGCATTCTCAATCCAACGGGAAGGGCCCAGGCACATAAGCATTGTGCAGGAAGAAACGGCAGCAGCTTGGCCTCCTCTGCGGGTTCTGACGGTTAAGGCTTCTGTTCAGTAGACGTAGCAGGGTTCCCTGCCTGGAGAGGAAGGGACAGTCCTGGTGTCAGCGGTGGGAACGTTCGGCTCCATTTCTCTCTACCATCAGGCCTTAAAACCTTGCCTGATATTCTCCAATAAAGAGACTTCTAGAAGCCTAAGGTCAGAAAATAGATTTTTTTTGTGTTGGGGGGAAAGGGGAGGTGAGGAGGGTGGCAGTCATGGAATACCATGAAACCAACATGAAATTTAGGGTCAGATCAGGGTTCCAGTCTCAATTCTGAGCCTCAGTTTCCTCAAAGGGGTTGTTGCTGGAGGCTTAAATGAGATATTACATGTACTGCACCAAACACAAAATAAACACAGATCCCGATCCCTTATCCAAATCCCTTGAGCATAGTTTTATTTGGGAATTTAACATTTTTAGAATTTATTATACACACACATGTGCATCATACATACATAATCATGTAACATATACACATATATGTATGTATACACATATGTAACACCAGCATAATCAAGCAGATAATATGCCTGCCGTGTATTATGAACATTCATATAAAGTGGGGAAAAGAGAGTCGAAGTAGAATTATATTCACTCAGGTCAGGTTTCACCACTGCGTTAGGAAAAAGCTTTGTTTGCAGAGCTTTCTGGAATTTGGCTTTGTGGATAAGGGATGGTGAGTCTCTTGTGCTCATCACATCAATGCTGACTTTGATGGTGCATGTACCATCAGGCAGTGCTCGGTCAAGCACCACAGGTGCATTCTCAGTGGGCCCTGAGGACAGCCTGGCGGTGTGGACACTGCTAACCCATTTTACAGATGAGGAAACTGAAGTTCATGACGTTCAGTCATTTGCAACTTACACCAGTGCCTATCTAATCGGGATTTTTTTTAATGTATATTTTTTCAAATTGATTTTTAACTACATAGGCTGTACATGAAACATTCACCCCATAAAAATTGTAACCATTTCTGGCCATGCGTGGTGGCTCACGCCTATAATCCCAGCACTTTGGGAGGCCGAGGCGAACGGATCACCTGAGGTCAGGAGTTCGAGACCAGCCTGTCCAACATGGTGAAACTCCATCTCTACAAAAAATATAAAAATTAGCTGGGCATGGTGGCAGGCGCCTGTAATTCCAGCTAATTGGGAAGCTGAGGAAGGAGAATCGCTTGAACCCGGGAGACGGAGGTTGCAGTGAGCTGAGATACGAGACTGCATCACTGCACTCCAGCCTGGGCGA
This sequence comes from Piliocolobus tephrosceles, assembly GCF_002776525.5. Classification (NCBI taxonomy): domain Eukaryota; kingdom Metazoa; phylum Chordata; class Mammalia; order Primates; family Cercopithecidae; genus Piliocolobus; species Piliocolobus tephrosceles. Next base: position 5,540,181 of record NC_045452.1, read on the forward strand.
CAAGGGTGGAACTCCATCTCAAAAAAAAAAAAAGTAACCATTTCTAATTAAGCTAACCTCTGATGTCCCGCCCTTTTGTTTTATCAACAAAAGGTGATGCAGCTAGAAGGGCCAGCCAAACGCATGAGCCCAGAGCCCCGGTCACCTGCCTCCTGGCCTGGTGCCTTTCACCCACTCCAGGCAGCCCAGCTTTGTTTCCTCCCTAAATGGAAACAGACATCACCATCCTCTTTACAGGAACTCTGAACACTCCCCACCCCTCACTTCTCCCCTCGCACAGCCTCTTTCCTTGGGTACAACAGTCCCAGTCTCTGAGGCTTGGCCACCCTAACTGAGTTCCCCATTCCCGTGACTGCAGGGTTCTTCCCAGGTTCCCCAGCAGAGCCCCTTCATACCTGGTCAAACTTGGTTCTCATAAAGACTTTGCCTCTTCTTGGATTTCAATTCCTTTAGCCACTGGGGAGAGGGTTCATCTGACCTGAAACCACAAAGCCAGTAAGAGACTAGCTGAAACCAGACTGTGGGCTCCTCGCGGGCAGGACTGAGTGGTACCCAACTGTCTATCCCTGGGCCCAGGTGGGGCTGCGGCAAGCACTTGGAGGTGGCAAAGATGCCCGTATTAATGGGACTGATAAGCGAGCAGTAGAAATTCACCAGTGTCCAACAATGGGGAATATTAAATAAATCAGGGGTCCCCAAGCCCCTGGGCCACAGACGGATACTGGTCCATGGCCTGTTAGGAACGGGTGGGAGAGTGAGTGAAGCGTCGTCTGTATTCACATCCGCTCCCCATCACTCACATTCCACCTGATCTCCGCCTCCTGTCCGATCAGCGGTAGCATTAGATTCTCACAGGAGCGTGAACCCTATTGTGAACTGCACATGCGCGGGATCTAGGTTGCGGGCTCCTTATGATAATCTAATGCCTGATGATCTGTCACTGTCTCCTGTCACCCCCAGATGGTACCATCTAGTTGCAGGAAAACAAGCTCAGGGTTCTCACTGATTCGACATTACTGTGAGCTGTAGAATTACTTCATTATAATAACAATGTAATAATAATAGAAATAAAATACACAGTGAATGTAATGTGTTTGAATCATTACAAAACCACCCCCTATACCCCTGGTCTGTGGAAAAATTGTCTTCCACAAAACTGGTCCATGGTGCCAGAAAGGTTGGGGACCGCTGAAATAAATCACAGTGTATCCGTTCTATGAGATAATCTGCAGGTATAAAAATGTATCTTGGTTGGGCACAGTGGCTCACGCCTGTAACTCCAACACTTAGGGAGGCAGAGGCAGGAGGACAGCTTGAGCCCAGGAGTTTGAGACCAGCCTGGGCAACACAGTGAGACCCCATTCTCCACAAAACGCAAACAAACAAAAAATTCATCTTATATAAAATTATTTCCATCCATCCATTTGTCATGCAAATAGCTATTCATCCTTCCATCTCTCTATCCAGGTAAGTGTCACTGATGGTTAGTTTTATGCATCGATTTAAACCTAATGTGTACTCAGATATTTGGTCAGACATTATTCTAGATGTTTATGCAAAGACATTTTTTCTTAGATGAGGTTAACATTTAAATCAGTAGGTGCTGAGTAGCGCAGACCCACCCTCTGTGATATGAAAGGGCCTCATCTATTCAGTTAAAGGCCTGAATAGAAAAAGATTGGCCTTGCCAGGTGCAGTGGCTCACGCCTGTAATCCCAGCACTTTGGGAGGCCAAGGTGGGCGGATCACGAGGTCAGGAGATCAAGACCATCCTGGCTAACATGGTGAAACCCTGTCTCTACTAAAAATACAAAAAAAAATTAGCCGGGCATGGTGGTAGGTGCCTGTAGTCCCAGCTACTTGGGAGGCAGAGGCAGGAGAATGGCGGGAACCTGGGAGGCGGAGCTTGCAGTAAGCCAAGATAGCGCCACTGTACTCCAGCCTGGGCGACAGAGTGAGACTCCGTCTCAAAAGAAAAGAAAAAGAAAAAGACTGGCCTTCCAGGAAGAAGAGGGAAGCCTTTTGGACTTGGACTCTTGCCTGCACCCCCAGCCTGCTAGTCTACTCTGCAGATTTTGGACTTGCCTTCCTCCACAATCACATGAGCCAATTCCTTAAAATCTATCTCTATACATACATACAAGCATCTACACGTGCATGCATATATACATACATGTATATATAGCTGACCCTTGAACAACACAGTTTGAACTGTGTGGGTCCACTTGGATTTTATTCTGCCTCTGCCACCGCTGAGGCAGCAAGACCAAACCCTCTTCCGCCTCCCCCTCAGCCTGCTCAATGGGAAAACAATGATGATGAAGGATGAAGACCTTTATGATGATCCACTTCCACTTAATGAACAGGAAATACATTTTCTCTTCCTTATATGTTCTTAATAACATCTTTTCTCTAGCTTACTTTATTGTAAGAATATATAAAATATAACATACAAAATATATGTGGTTATGGGTGAGGCTTCCGGTCAATACTAGGCTATTAGTAGTTAGGTTTTACAAAGTCAAAAGCTACATGCAGATTTTTGACTAGGTAGGAGGTCAGTACCCCTAATCTCCGCCTTGTTCAGGGGTCAACTGTATTATTTACACCCACACACACAAACACACACACATACACACGACTGGTTCTGTTTCTCTGGAGAACGCTGAACAATACAATGCCCATAAGACAAACAGAGACGCCTTTTGTTTATCGAATGTCAATAATAATTGTTTTGGGGAGGTGAGATTTGTTTAAACTTTTTTTTTTTTTTTGAGACGGAGTCTTGCTCTGTTGCCCAGGCTGGAGTACAGTGGCACGATCTCGGCCCACTGCAAGCTCTGCCTCCTGGGTTCATGCCATTCTCCTGCCTCAGCCTTCCCAGTAGCTGGGACTACAGGCGCCTGCCACCACGCCTGGCTAATTTTTTGTATTTTTAGTAGAGATGGGGTTTCACTGTGTTAGGCAGGATGGTCTCAATCTCCTGACATTGTGATCTGCCTGACTTGGCCTCCCAAAGTGCTGGAATTACAGGTGTGAGCCACCACGCCCAGCCTGTTTAAACTTTTTAAAATGGAAGAACACATACAAAAAGGCACTCAAATCAAAAGGTACATAGCTCAATGAATTTTCTCAAAGTGAATACATTTGAGTAGCCACCATCTACATGGTATTATTTTTGAGTTTTATTTTTTTTACCTTCTTCTTAGCAGTTTTCTGTGTTCTCAGAATTTCTTACAATGAGAACACATCATTTTAATAAAAACAATAAAGTCAGGCCAGGCACGGTAGCTCATGCCTGTAATCCTAGCACTTTGGGAGGCAGAGGATCGCCCAGGAATTCGAGACCGGCCTGGGCAACATGGCAAAATCCTGTCTCTACAAAAAAATACAAAAATTAGCCAGGCGTGGTGGCATACAACTATGGTCCCAGCCACTCACGGAGGCTGAGGCAGGGGATTCACCTGAGACTGGAGAGGTGGAGGCTATAATCACGCCACTGCACTCCAGCCTGGGCAACAGAGTGAGACCCTCTCTCAAAAACAAAAAATGAAACAACACAAAAAACAATAAAGTCATCATTGTTTAAAACTTTATTCAAGAAAAAAATCACGTTTATGAAGATTGTAAACAGGCTCGGGAAAATATTCATATAGAACACGGAGCAGGGGAATCAAACTCTGCAAACGTTGTGATCTCAGCTATGTTACAAAGAAAAAGAAAATGGAAGGAGAGATGCCCACATATCAACAGTAGTGGTCTTTGCACGGTGGGATCGTGGATGATTTTCTTTTTCCCTTTGTATTCTTTTTGTATTTTCTACAGTGAAGATCTACTGCTTTTATAATCAAACACACATGCACACAGGACGTGACTGATTCTGTTCTCAGAGAAAGCTCGTGAGACCCATGGCCCTGGAGGGGTCAGAAAAGATGCTGGCCTGGTTGGCGGTACGGTCGGGGTCTGCACCTGAGGGGACTAGAGATGAGGTGATTCTGGAGTCTAGGGGCAGGCTTTCAACTACTATGCCTGCCGGTCTAGTAATGAGGAAGAAGAGGGCCCCCTGGGCAGATGGGGGTCTAGGGTACTCTAGACCTCAGCCAAGCTTTGCCTAATAGTGGAGACACAAGCCCAGGCCTCCAGAGATGCCTCTGAGACCCTGGTCTGGGGGTTCCTCCAGCCACAGAGAAATGCGAGAGCCCTCCACAGACTTTGGAGCCGGAATTCTGGCATTACCAGAGCAGGGAGGCACTGTCTCAACTATGGCCCTGTCTCTCTCTAACGTCTCGCCTTCAGGTTCCCACAGCCCACTCTGTGCTATGTATCGTGCACTGCCTGAGGCTCCCAGGTCCATCTGGCCTCCAGGCCTTTGCATGCGCAGCGGCTTTAGCCTGGGATCCCCTCTCACTGCCCTTGGTCCAGCTAAGACCCAGTTGTCCACCATGATTCAGTTCAAGTATCTCCTTCTCTTGGAAGCTTCTTTTTATTTATTAGAGAGGCAGGGATTCACTGCATTGCCCAGACTGGAGTGCAGTGGCACGATCATAGCCTCCATTTCCTAGGCTCAAGGGATTCTCCCACTTCAGCCTCTGGAGTAGCTGGGACCACAGGCATGTGCTACCACAGCCAGCTAAGTTTTTTTCTTTTCTTTCTTTCTCTTTTTATTTTTTGAGACAAGGTCTCATTCTGTAGTCCAGGCTGGAGTGCAATGGTGCAATCATAGCTCACTACCGCCTCCAACTCCTGGCTTCAAGTGATCCTCTCACCTCTGCCTTCCAAAGTGCTGGGATTATAGGCGTAAGCCACTGCACCCAGCTGGAAGTCTTTTTGCCGCCCATCTCAAGTGTGCACTATGAGCCCTTCCTCTGCCTCCCTCCATCACAGGGGTCAGAGAAAGGGCCAGAGAGTAAATATTCCTGATTCTGTGGGCCGTGGGGTGTCTGCGCTACTTCTTACTTCTGCAGCGGTAGTACTAAAGCAGTTATAGACAATACATAAATGAATGCATGCAGCTGTGTTCCAACAAAGCTTACTTACAAAAACAGATGGGGGCTGGATTTGGCCTGTGGGCCATAGCTTACCCACCCTTGTTCTGATCCAGCCAGCACTTACTATCATTACAACTCTAGCATCAGGAACAATCCCTAACTTTCATGGGTTAACAGTGCTCATAAGATTTCCACTCTGCTTCACTGAGTACTTCTACATCCTAGGGCTCAGGCAAAGCGCTTTAGACACACACTTGTTTCACCCTCATGACCACCTCGGAAGGTTAGGAGGTTAGAAAACCCATTTTACAGATGAAGAAAGTGAGGTTCAGGAGGTCAAGTGCCTTTTCCCAGGTCACGCAGCTCTTAAGCAGCAAAGCTGGAATTAAACCCTGGCTGTGTGACCTTCGATCCCCTGTTCTTAACTTCCACCTGCAGATGCTGAAACACCCCAGTCTGAGAGCCTCTTGAGGGGTAGAAGCTGCTTTGTGCTCATTTCTACACAGAGCAGGCCGAGCCCAGGATCGGGACAGCTGTTTCACGAAGGGAGTGAAACTGATCTCATTCAACCTGGCCATGCCCTTTGATCCACCTTCCCAGGGCCCCCAGATCGCTGAAGATAAAGATACCTCCCTGAAGGGTAAGAGGAGGGAGAATGCCTCAGTTTCCCTGTCGGTCTGGAGAGGGCTAAACCAGAGCAGTAGTTCTCCAACAACGGTGCCCTGGCGTTCCGTGCGGGAGGTGGCAGGGGAAGAGGAGAGGCCAGCTGGCCTCATTCCTGGCCTCCTTCCCCGGCCTCTGATGTCCTTTTGAGGTATCAGAGTGTTGAGAGTTCACATGAACAAAGCTTCTGCTGCTAGAGAAAATTAAAAAGTGGAAACTCCCTTCTATTCAGCTCTAAAACCTATGCGAGCACCTCTCTAGAAGTACAGCCTGAGTTTGGGAAGAGAGGGACCCCCATTCCCCAAGACCCCTCACCTCTCGTCTTTGTCCATGCTGGAAGGCAGCACGCGACTGCCAAGCACCCCAGGCTGGAAGGGGGACTTGGGGCTCTTGGGCTGGGGTGCCCAGCTGGGGGTGTCGCTGGGACTGTCCACCTCTGGCCTCTTGTGCAGCTGAGCCTGGGGAGAGAAGAGTGCTGAGTCTGTAAACCGCCCTTTGTCTGGGAAAGGGCCCCCTCCCATGGCAACGTCAGGTACGATGAGCCTTCTGCAAACACTCGGGGACCCCTGAGTCGGAATAAAGCCAGACAGGAAACATAGGGGCTGAGAAAAGTCAGATGTCAATCTGCCATTCCAAGCAGCCACCCTCGACCCCCAACATCGAATCACCACCCAAACCCACAGAATCACATTCTCTTTTGCTGAAAAGCCACCATCTGTAGTGTGCTCAGCGCACGGCATGCCGCCCTGACAACCCTAAATGGAGAGAGCAGCTCCCTCCATCCAACAGCTGCAGCTTAACCTAAATAAAACGAAGTTGTTGACAGTCCATTAGAGTCCCATAAGAAAACCATAGAGCAAATATCCACCCATTGCTGGAGGGCATGCTGGGGACAGAACACGATGGTATGCGTAAAATTCCCTTGTAGGACCTGAGGTGTGAGTGGTGGCAGGTGGCTTCTCTCTCAGGCAGTGCTGGGACAGCCCCCGGCAACAGCAGTCATCACCATTGTCCACTGATGGCTTCTGTGCACTGATCACCCATCATTTGGGCTCTACCAGGCTCAAGTAACATGACACATGTGAGTTTGTTCCATGTATGTAAGATTCTTTTAGGCTTTCCCCCATTTCACAGGGCGAGAGAGCCCAAAGGCCAATCCCAAAGTCACCCAGCTTTTACGAACTGGGATTCACATCAGGTCTGCCTGCAGCCCAACTCCAGGGTTCTTTCCAGAACAAGCCCTGCAACCTCCCCTGGTTGTTTCTTTTTTTTTTTTTTGAAACAGAGTCTCGCTCTGTTGCCCAGGCTGGAGTGCAGTGGCGCAATCTCGGCTCACTGCAAGCTCCGCCTCCCGGGTTCATGCCATTCTCCTGCCTCAGCCTCCTGAGTAGCTGAGACTACAGGCACCCGCCACCATACCCGGCTAATTTTTTGTATTTTTAGTAGAGACGGGGTTTCACCGTGTTAGCCACGATGGTCTCGATCTCCTGACCTTGTGATCCGCCCACCTCGGTCTCCCAAAGCGCTGGTATTACAGGTGTGAGCCACCGCATCCGGCTCCCCTGGTTGTTAATGATCACCTAGCACTGCTATGGTAGAGATTAATTAGTTAACGCAGCTGCCACCAGGCTCAAGAAGTTTAAGCTAATACTGATGAATGGCCAGAGCCCCATTTTCACAGAGCACAGTGGACTCCAGCTGTGTTCTGGAATCCCAAGACCTGCCTCAACAGTTACTCGGTGCATCCACATGGGAGCCCCAGGGCCTCCGTCTCACCCACACCCAGGGCCTGTGGCTGTCTGCCTCCTATAGCAGGAGAATCACTTGAACCCAGGAGGTGGAGGTGCGAGCTGAGATTGCACCACTGCACTCCAGCCTGGGTGACAGAGAGAGACTCTGTCGAAGAAAGAGGAGAGGAGAGGGGAGGGGAGAGGAGAGGGGAGGGGAG
>NC_045452.1:5552779-5585956 GCF_002776525.5 Piliocolobus tephrosceles
AGGAAGGAAGGAAGGAAGGAAGGAAGGAAGGAAGGAAGGAAGGAAGGAAGGAAGGAAAAGAAAACCTCCAACCTAGTTCTAGCGGCTGACAGATGTTCACACTTTAAGGGCCTGTAAAATCAATTACAGAGACACACACACATCCACTACTGACTGACTTTCTATTTGAAGAAATGACAGAAAAGCAAAACTTTCATCTACTAAAGGAGCAACAGTCACGGTGTTCCCACACGGGGATTGTGTGGCCCGCATGGGATACACAGAGTTGAGAAATTTTACCAGCAAGTTAGGCTTTTTTGCTTTCATTTCCTCTTCAATAAAAGGGGAGAGAAGAGCTACCTTTTGCAAGGCTGCTGGAGCATAAAGTGAGTTTGCAGGCACATGATGTCTGGCACAGAACAGGGGGCAAAAGGGCCTCTTTTCTCACCCAAATTAAGTGCCATTTGGTCCCAGGACTACGAGACACACTTGTGAGAGTTGGAGGTGGGGAGGAGGGAGGCAGCTCAGCCTTTCCCTCAGCACTGCATAATACAGTTGGCATGCTGGTGCAATTTGGGAGACTGGGACGTGGTTCCAGCACTGGCTTCCTGTGTCATCTGGAATTGAAATGATCATTTTCTGTGCCTGTCTTCCCCAGCCTTGATTCCTCAAGGGCTTCAGCAGCCTGGGTTTGTTCACTCCTGTTTCCGACACTCAGCACCGGTGAGCGCCACCAATTGGATTATCAGCCCACTTGGCTTAGCTATGACACCAAACAGAGCAGCAGGTTTGGGGATGGAGGAGACTCAGAAAGCAGAGATTGGCCGGGCGCAGTGGCTCACACCTGTAATCCCAGCACTTTGGGAGGCCGAGACAGGCAGATCACGAGGTCAGGAGATCGAGACCATCCTGGCTAACACGGTGAAACCCTGTATCTACTAAAAATACGAAAAACTAGCCGGGCGAGGTGGCAGGCGCCTGTAGTCCCAGCTACTCGGGAGGCTGAGGCAGGAGAATGGCGTAAACTCAGGAGGTGGAGCTTACAGTGAGCTGAGATCCGGCCACTGCACTCCAGCCTGGGCGACAGAGTGAGACTCCGTCTCAAAAAAAACAAAAAAAAAAAAAAAAAAGGGAGAAAGCAGAGATTAAGCAACACAGGGCCACTGGTGAAATCCAAATGAATTAGTAGTATTGTTAATGGTATTGTACCAAGGCCAATTTCCTAATTTTGCCTATGTGCTATGGTCATGTGAGATACTATCAGGTGGGTGAAGGTGGGTGAAGGGTACGGAGAAACTCCCTGGGTTATTTTTGTAACTTCCTTTGAATCTTAAACTATTTCAAAAATGGAAGGAATGAAGGAAGGAGGAAGGAAGGAAGGAAAAAAGGAAGGATAAAAAAGGAAGGAAGGAAGAAAAGAGAAGAGGGAGGAAAGAAGAGAAAAGGAAGGAGGAAAGGAGGAAAGAAAGAGAGAAGGAGGGAGGGAGGGAGGGTGGAAGGAAGGAAGGAAGGAAGGAAGGAAGGAAGGAAGGAAGGAAGGAAGGAAGGAAGGAATCTGTTCTTTATGCTGCTAAGGTTGAGGAGCATGCCCACCAGGTGACTCTTGGTGAGAGGTCTGGTACCTTTAGCACTGCCGGATCCACGCCTGGAAACGCGGGCATCCTCTGAGGATGGCTGACGGGGGTCCTCTCAGCTTTGGACGGCTTCTCCTCCTCATCTGACTCTTCCTTCCTGGGTGATTTCTCTTCTGTTGCAAAGAAAAGGGCACTGAAGTCATCGACAGCTGCCTTGTATTGAGGTCCTAAGTGCCAAATAATCTGCACACAGTATCTCATGCAACGCTCACATCAGACCTGCACAGAAGATGCTCTGGCCCATTTTACAGATGAGGACCACCCAAGTGCCTGCTTTCATGCTCTCTTCTCACAACTCTGCTTCTTGCCAGAAGACACTGACAACAGGCAGAGTAGGTTTTCTTTTGCGGGAGGGCACAGGCAAACCCAACTCCTAAGCCCCTGGCTCACTCAAAGTCCAGGAAATAGAAGGAAATCTTTGGCAGAGGCAGGAAAGTAGACAGGAGTGCTCTCAGCCAACAATGCACTGAGGCTATGCTCTCAGAGGAGAATGCGGAGAGCTTCGTGTGTCTTGTGGAAAGACGGCCCAAAGGTGGACCAGGAAGCCACTTTCCTCGACCCTGGCTCCCCTTTCTGGGACTTAACCCCAGCCCCGTGCTTGAGGCTGAGCTGATCACTCAAGCTTTTGGGTGATGGGCTGCCTGTACCCTCTTCCAGGAGTGATATGCGAGGAGTTTCTACTTCCCTGAAACCGGGATGTGGCATGGGCACAGTGAGGATTGGAGGAGGGGGCGGGGATGAACGAGGCAAGACCTGGTGCTCTGGAGCCCTTGGGCTATCCAGGGAACTGAGGTACACTAAGAAAGCACAGACCCCGTCTTCCCCATTCAGCCCTTGGCCAGCTCCTCAAGGCTGACGGGAGCCAGAGGTGCTTCTGCCACATTCCAGCTGGCGGTATTTGTGTGTTTTTGTCCTTTCTATGGTCTTCATTGGCTCCAGGTGGATTAATAGAGCTTGGCTCAGAAAACCAAGGAAGTGTGCAGAGAGGTCTCACCTGAGGCATTTAAGCATTTCCTTTAATAACAGAAATGGGATAGGAGCAGGAGAGAGAACTCTCCAAGCGTTTCTTCAAGGTATCTGTCAGAAGCAATGCCCCTCACTTAGCTCAGAGCCTGGTCTGACATCCTTAATGTTTGTCATGGGCAAACCCCAAATGAACAAAGGCACCTGTAAGACATTTTTGAGGACTAAAGGCTGTGTGTCTGGAGAGAGTGGGCAGGTCAGCCGCTCTAGTTTCCATTGCAAGAAGATATATTTTGTTTCTTTCTTTCTTTTCTTTTCTTTTCTTTTCTTTTTTTTTTTTTTTTTGAGATGAAGTCTAGCTTTGTCACCAGGTTGGAGTGCAGTAGTGCGATCTCAGCTCACCGCAACCTCCGCCTCCTGGGTTCAAGCGATTCTCCTGCCTCAGCCTCCCGAGAATAGCTGGGATTACAGGCATGCGCTGCCATGCCCGGCTAATTTTTGTATTTTTAGTAGAGACGGGGTTTCACCATGTTGGCCAGAATGGTCTCAATCTCCTAACCTTGTGATCTGCCCACCCCGGCCTCCCAAAGTGCTGGGATTACAGGCGTGAGCCACCGCACCTGGCCTGTTTCTTCTTAAAAGTCTTTCATGGCTCTCCATCTACAGATGAACTCTAACTCCTCAGCAAAGCAGCAGGGATCTCCATGATCTGGCCTCTGCCTACCTTTCCAGCATATCCTGCTATTCCCAGCTTGAGCAACATGAAACTGCTTAGAGATGCTCCTGCCACACACACAGAATGTTCTTTCTACATCTCTGTCCCTTTGATCTTGTTGATACTTCTGCCTCGAATAACTTTCCCTAACTCATTATTACCCATTCTTCAAGATTCAGCTCAGGTTTTGATACGGTAAGCAGCCAAAGCAGTCCTTAGAAGAAAACGTATAGCCTTAAATGATGCGTTAGAAAAGAGAAAAAAAGACTGATAATATATGAACAGATCTTTCAACTCAGGAATATAGACAAAAGATCAGCGAGCAAACCTAAAGAGAATACAGGGGTGAATTTAATCAAAATAGAAGCAGAAAATAGTAAAACCTTATTAAGCTATGTCTCTGTCTCTTGTAACTCAAAGAGCCTCAATTAATATGCTAACCTTCAAAACACTGTTTTACCTAGTTTCTGATAAGTTCTGCATAACAAGAAATCAGTTTCCTATGTAATTGTGTTCTAATGATCTGCAGGCTTCCAAGTCAGGAATTTTTTCGTAGGGCTTAGTCTAAATCCTTCCTGCTGTTCAATGTGCTGTCTGAGGAGGAGAGAAGGCATGGCATACCCGTTGAGTCTTTGAACATCCACGTGTTGTCAGTCTCATCCTCCAGAGGCGATCTGCTCTCGGACTCACTGAATCGGCTGCGCCGGAGGGAGTGGGAGATGGGGGCCCGGCGGCGGCTTTTCTTGCTGAGCTGCACCCGGGTCTTCAGGGCACTTGAGTCGAGGACTGAGGTTTGCTTTGGGAGCAGCAGGGAGGAAGAGGAAAAAAAGCAAGGGAATCATCAATGGAGGGTACCACAACGAAGTCGGTGGTACACAGCTTCGTTGACAGATGAGAGGCTATTTAGGTGGTACCCAGGCCAGCGCTAGGAGATAAACAGTGTCTCCTTCCCACAGTGGCTTCCACATTTAATAGTAACCTAACATCCAAAGCCTAAATTTCCCTATAAAACATACCCCATAGGCTGATGACAAGAGCCAGGTGGAACAATGAACCTTGAGTGCCCTAGTACAGTGCCAGGCTGCCTGGAACTCAGCAGGCACATAATACTAATGCCTTTTCTCTCCCAGTGACATCCATCACACAAGTATGTAATCTACAGCAATGATCAGTACACAGCAGGAAGTCAATAAATGTTTGTTTGTTGAATGAATAATGGATTCAACATCTAACTAAATCCTGTCAACCGTATTCACACAGAGTCCCCGGGTTGAGAGGTTCTCTGTGGAATTCCTACTTTACTCACATAATCTAAGGTGCAGGTGGGAAGGGAGGACGCAACATCAGACATCCATTTTCAGGCATCCCTGAAGGCTCACTCTGAGCTGTGACAGGTGGGGCGTCGGTGAGGGCTGCCAAGTCACTACTATCCCCAGTGAAAGGGTGGGGAGCGCAGACCATCTGGATGGGCCCCGGTAAGGAGATGGGAAGTGCCTGGCTCAGAAGTCTCCCAGGAGGCAGCAGTGAAGTGCTCAGAGCCTGGGTTCAAACCCAGCTGGGTTCGAATCCTGGCTGTGTGACCTTCGGCAATGAGCTTCACTTCTCTGAGCTGGGGTGTCCCTATTTATAAAAAGGAGATAAACAGTGTCTCCTTCCTACAGTGGCTGAGAGAACTCCCTGCGCTCCGGTGTGGAAAGCCCTTGTTTCAGACAGAGCCTGACCAAGGCTCACAGCCAAGAGCTCTTTCCGGCAAGCTCATGTTCTTACATGAAATGTTGATTTCTTCCGCCTAGGTCCACTTTGGAGAAATTCCATCACCCAAGGCCTTCTAAGTCAGTGATGACAGGCTAGTTTCAATGAATCATTTCCCAACGATGGTAAGTAACAAACGCCCCACTAGGGGTGGTGGAAGGAGGTGGTATTTGCATAGCTACTTTCCAAACCAGCCACAGTGCTGTCTTGTGAGGAGACTTGCATGGCACCAGTGAAAGAGGGGGAAAGACGGAAATCACAGAGTGCCTGCTGCACCTAGAGGCGGGCTCACTTCTTCGGCCACTTAATAGAGCCAGGTTTTCAGACTCCAAGAGAGTAGGACAGAGTCACACTGACAGAGGGGCTGGCTTGGAGGGGAAGATGGTGCCACCCTTGCATCCTCACCCTGATACAGAGACTAGATTCCTTAGTGCCCTGCCTCCGCCTCCCCATTCAGCCTCCAAACCGTCCCTACAGGAGACCTAAATCGTGGTTGGCACCATACATAAACCTCAGTATCCCCACAGGAGACCCAAATCGTGGTGGGCATCACACATAAACCTCAGTATAATTTCAGTAAGCGTTAGACCTATGCTTAGGGACACCAGCATTTAGTCACTCCATGGCCACTTCGATTTGCTAATTTGCAAAATGGGCAGGCGGTTTTGCCTCTGGGGTTATTAACATGTGCCTGGGCCAGTTGTCAACGTCAGTGACTGTTGTTTATCATGGACATCAAGAAGGAACCACTTAGTGTTCTAGCAGGAAAGTTCAAGATGCAGTGACATGATGCTGGCATGTGAGGCACATAGCAAGATCTCAGTACACGTCTGTTGAGTGAATAACTGAATATATCACCCAACCAAATCCTGATGACACCCAGGGAGGTGGGAATGGCCATGGCCATGGTTATATAATGGGGTTCCCCAATCAAGACTGAACTTGTGTCTTTCTTTGTCTCTGCCCTGATCTAGAGGTGCCAGCGAGAGACCTTGGCCATACATTGAAGGTGAATCCCCTTTGAAGCCCTAAAGGCAGCCCTTTTTCTAACGCAGTGGTGTTCCTCCTCTGGGGAACTGTGGGTAGTCGTGCCCAAGTGTGTGGGTGGGAGGCTTTACTGCCAGGAGAGAGGGCCCCTTTCAGATTTCGCAGACGTTCCATCCAACAGAGAGTGGGCAGGTAGCCCTATTGTCACGGGAGGAGAATAATGACATCACCCCTGGGTTTCAAGGGTTGAAAAGGAAGACCTGCCTTTCCCCGGGGAAAGGAGGACAAGTTCTGGTCTGGAAGGTGCTAGAGCAGGAGACCGTTTAACCTGCTATGCTGGGGCAGCTGACATCCTGGCTGTGCTTGGGACCTGAAAGAGCCAAGGGCTGGAGGCTGTCCCCTGGGACCTCCATGAAAGGTGCCCATGCCTGAGGGGACTTTCTGTCCTGGAAGAGCCACTACAGAGAGAGTTGGATCCCCTGGTACCAGGGACACTGTTCTACCAGCAAGACCTCAGTGAGAACGTTCAGCAGAATCATTCTGAGCAAACCCCAGGCTCTTCATGCTTGGAACTATCAACCTCAGGGTGACTTCCAGGGTTAAGTGGTCAGACTCCTTGCTTACCTGGCAGGTGAGGGCTTAGATCAGTTTTAATTTGAACACATGCAATTGTATTTGAGGCTGTGGAGCTGATGGTGCTGGTTACAAGTAGATAAGGAAGTTGAGGCTCAGAGAGGTGAAGACATTTGCCCCAAGACACACAGCAGGTGTATGGCAGGTCCAAGATACATGCATAAGTGAGTCCCATTTCAAAGACAGTGCCTTCTGTACCCACTCCAAGCGTCCCTGGCACACAGATCCTACACCTGAAGTAGCAATTCACAGAGAGAGGCTGGAATTTCCATTTAAAAAGAAATGCTCCTGGCTACAGACTTACATCGATGAAGGAGAAGTCATCCACTCTCTTTTCAGGGCAGGCGTCCGGTGGAGGCGGCCCCTCCATCCCGTCGGTGGATTCCAGGTCAGTGCTGGAGCGGTCCATGCTGGTGCTCCGCTGGTCCCTGGAGCAGTCATACTGGTCCCCAGCCGAGGTGGGCTCCGTTTGAGAGGACAGAGAAGACAGACGGCTACTGGGGGGCTGTTTCCTTGTCGATGTAGCACTGCTGTCTGGGGACTCAGTGGTCAAGCTGCAGAAAACGGGAATGAAGGGAGACAAAGTTATGGAGAACACTTCAGAGAACGGGATTTCAAGTGAAGGATGCTGCAGGCAGCATAGCTTGGGGCATGTTTTATAGGCCAGGTAACCACAGACAGAACATCCCAGCAGAAGACCCTCTTTGGAAACAGCACAAGATGTGCCACAGTGAGGTGCTGTTTAAGGCATTGCCTAGAACACCTGGCAGGTGCAGAATGGGAGGACTCAGTCCTGTGCCACTCAAGACCCTCTAGCCCTGCACTGTCCTGGATGGAAGCTGCTTATCACAGGTGACTGTTGGATCCTTGCAATGGAGCAAGTGACAGAGCTGAGATATGCCATGAGTATCCTACATACTGGATTTCCTATACCTCACACACTGGATTTCCAATACTTTGAATGGAAAAAAAGAATGTAAACTGCCTTGTTAATAACTTTTCATGTTAACTGCATGTGGAAATGACAGTATTTTGGATCCCTTGGTTCCGATAAAAATACATCCTTAAATTTAATTTCACTTGTTTCTTTTTATTCTTTTGGTATAGCTACCAGGACATTTTAAATTACATATATGTCTTGCATTTGCAGCTCATATTATAATTCTTTTTTATTTATAATTGATACATAGTAATTACACATGTTTCTGGGGTACAGAGGGGTGTTTCAATACATGTATATATTGCATAAGGATCAAATCATCTATTTCTGCTGGGCAGTGCTGATGTAGATCAAATTGTTATCAGCAGTTACCCATGGAAGAGCAGGTGGTGGGATCTGCGTTATTTCATTCACTTATTCATTCAGTCATTTAATAAAAATATACTGAGCATTTACTATGCGCCAGGAATTGTGCTAAAAAATGTGTCATCCAATCCTCTCCAAAAATCCTATGAGGATTATCCTATAACTGCCACAATCCTACAAGTTAGGGTTGGTGACATGGTTTGGATTTGTGTCCCCATATAAATCTCATGTCGAATTGGAGGAGGGGCCTAGTGGGGGGAAGTGACTGGATCATGGGGGCGAATGTCCTCCTTGCTGTTCTCATGGTAGTGAGTGAGCTCTCACAAGATCTAATGGTTTAAAAGTGTGTGGCACCTTCCCCTTCTCTCTCTCCTGCTGCCATGTAGGACGTGCCTTGCTTCCCCTTCACCTTCCACCATGATTGTAAGTTTCCTGAGGCTTCCCCAGCCCTGCAGAACTGTGAGTCAATTAAACCTCTTTCCTTTATAAATTACCCAGTCTCAGGTAGTTCTGTATAGCAGTGTGAAAACAGACTGATATAATTGGCCTCGTGAACTTAAATTTTTTTTTTTTTTTTTTTTTTTTTTTTTTGAGACAGAGTCTCACTCTGTTGCCCAGGCTGGAGTGCAGTGGCAGGATCTCAGCTCACTGCAAGCTCCGCCTCCTGGGTTTATGCCATTCTCCTGCCTCAGCCTCCCGAGTAGCTGGGACTACAGGCGCCCGCCACCTTGCCCAGCTAATTTCTTTATTTTTTATTTTTTTAGTAGAGACGGGGTTTCACCGGGTTAGCCAGGATGGTCTCGATCTCCTGACCTCGTTATCCGCCCGTCTCGGCCTCCCAAAGTGCTGGGATTACAGGCTTGAGCCACCGCGCCCAGCCTAAATACTCTTATTCACCTTGTTAAAGGTGAGGAAACTGAGAACAGAGATGTAAATTAGCTTGCCCCAAGTAGCAGAACTGGGATGGAGCCCAGGCAATCTGACTCCAGAGTCCATGTCCTTGGCTCTCTCCTACTTCTGAAATCTCTTCCTATGATAATACAGTCAGGTATCGCTTGGGTCATTGGAACCATGTAAGATAGAAAATTTACAAATAATTCAAGTCATTAACAACCTCCTGCCCTGCCTCCACCCACATATTAAAAATGACATCTAAGCCAATAGCCTAGCAAAGCCTCCAGGTCATGGGAAACTCTTGCCTTGAGAAAGGACAGGTGGGCACACCTGACAAGTGGGCCTACTCTCAAGACCACCAGGCTGCTCCCTTGAGCAGAACTTTCCACAGGTGTGCTGGCATTTCACCGTGCTTTCTGTCAGCTCTGGGATGATTTCATTACTTGTCATATGGAGGATGTTAGGGTTGTAGGGTGGATTGAGGCAAATCCACAAGGGATGAAGGTAATACCATCGAGAGACAGCAGGTGGCACCACTGTCCAAGGCTGGGAGCACCACGCTCCTGAGGTGGCCAGAGGAGGGGAAGCTGCAGTGTCTCTCCCGGACAGCAGGGAGCGCCCACCCAGGGGTGCACCCAAGTCCACACTCCAGCTCCCACTGGCCCGAGGTCAGAGCTGGGGAATGGAGACCCCGAGAGAGGAAGAGGCTCCTAGGGTCACATAGGGACATGTGCAAAACCAAGACGTGGGTTTCCAGACTCTCAGTCCAGTGCTCTTGCAGTGGTATTCTAGAGAAATTTAAGTAAGTTCATAACTAAACACATATTTCATGCGTCAGTGGGAAAAACAGCTTTCTCAGGCACTGTAAAAAACCTTTGCTTTCCGGCCAGGCATGGTGGCTCACACCTGTAATCCCAGCACTTTGGGAGGCCGAGATGGGCGGACACAAGGTCAGGAGATGAAGACCATCCTGGCTAACATGGTGAAACTCCATCTCTACTGAAAATAAAAAAAAAATTAGCCGGGCGTGGTGGTGGGCACCTGTAGTCCCAGCTACTCATAAGGCTGAGGCAGGAGAATGGCGTGAACCCGGGAGGCGGAGCTTGCAGTGAGCCAGTGCACTCCAGCCTGGGCAACACAGCGAGACTCCTCTCAAAAAAAAAAAAACCTTTGCTTTCCTTTTACTTTTTCTTACCATTTTCAATTCTCTCAACCCCCTCCCAACTTTAATATCGATGATTTATCATTTTTGTCACTGTGGTAAAATACAATTTGCCATTGGTCACATGTGGGACAGTCACAGTGTTGTGCAGCCATCATCACTGGCATCCTAGAAATTTCCATCACCCCAAAAAGAAACCAGGTACCCATGAAGTAGTCAATCCCCATTCCCTTTCCACCCCTAGAGCCTCATCTGTTTTCTATCTCTATGGGATTTGCCTATCTTGGATATTTCATATATCATTATCTTTTTTTTTTAGGCAAGGTGTCTCTCTCTGTCGCCCAGGCTGGAGTGAGTGCATTGGCGCGATCTTGGCTCACTGCAGCCTCCACCTCCCGGGTTCAAGTGATTCTCATGCTTCAGCCTCCTGAGCAGCTGGGATCACAGGTGCCCACCACCATACCCAGCTAATTTTTTATTTTTTATTTTTAGTAGAGACGGGGTTTCGCCATGTTGGCCAGGCTGGTCTCAAACTCCTGGCCTCAAGTGATCTGCCCGCCTGGGCTTCCCAAAGTGCTGAGATTACAGGTGTGAGCCACTGCAGCTGGCCCATAATCTTTTTTTTGTTTGTATTTTTTTTGAGACAGAGTCTTGCTCTGTCCCCCAGGCTGGAGGGCGATGGCACAATCTCGGCTCACTGCAACCTCCACCTCCCAGGTTCAAGTGATTCTCCTGCCTTAGCCTCCCGAGTAGCTGGGATTACAGGCGTATGCCACTACACCAAGCTCATTTTTTGTATTTTAGTAGAGACGGGGTTTCACCGTGTTGCCCAGTTTGATCTCGAACTCCTGAGCTCAGGCAATCCACCCGCCTCGGCCTCCCAAAGTGCTGGGATTACAGACGTGAGCCACAGCACCTGGCCCATAATCTTTATTATTTTTTTGTACTTCCTAATTTCTTTTTTAAAACAAGAATGGGTTCCTCTTATAATTACAGATTGGAGGTTTTAGCAATATAGAAATCAGGAGGTGGGTGGGCTGCAGCAACTCCAGCCCAGATGCCCCCTTGCAGCCAGAATCCTGCCGCACGCGTCCTACCTCTCCCCGCTCTGGCGCTGCTCTGTCCACGTCCCATACTGGCTGTCGGCTTCATGCACGAGGGTGTCAGTGTCCTTGGGTTCAGTGGGCCGCCGGGAGAAACACTGCTTCAGCTGGTCCTGCAGAGACAAGCCAGATGTGAGATTTCTACCGGGAAATGTACTCAGAACCCCCGTCCCGGCCGACACGCAAGTCAGATGGCATGGCCCCTGCTCAAACCCATCCCAGCTCCCCACTGCCCTCCTAAGTGGGGCCAGACATCTTGGCTGGGCATAGGGTGATCAATCGTCCTGGTTTGCCCAATATATCATAGGATACAGGACTTTCAGTGCTAAAACTGGGCAAACTGGGATGAAGTGGTCACCCTACCTGGCATGTGAAGCCCTGCAGGGCATCGCCTGGCCCCCACCTCAATGGCCGTCTCTCCTCCTCATGGTCCAGCCTGGACACACTTCTCTCATCTTCAGTGTTACCCAGACTCATGAATCTGGCTAGGGCAACCTCTATGCACCCACCTGCCCAGGTTCCTACCACCACCACGTTTCCCATCCGCATCACCAGACACAAGATCCGTGGAGCACCGAACTTGGGACAGGCACTGGGCTGAGCTCTTGACATGAGATTACCTGGTTGAACTACAGCCCCTTGACAATCCCATGGGGTGGATCTTATTACAATCCCCATTTTATAGATGATAAAATTCAGACTTAAAAACATGAAATTACATGCCCCAAGTCAAATAGCCAGTAAACAGCCGGCGAAGTGGACTTCAACCCCCAGGTCCAAACCACTGCACATCAGGCAACATCAATCCCTTGGGCTGTTGCAACCTGGTCTGTTGCTGGTCTCGGCCCTCAGCCTGGGCCCTCAGAGGGGGCAGGCAGGAACAAGGGTGCTGATTAGCACAGAAACACCATAAATCCCCATTAAACGACTGAACTTGAACTGTCTTCCCTCATTTGTCTGCTTCGCAAATTAAAAGCCCATTCCCTGTGATGTGGCCATTGAAATGGCTGCCACTTAGACTTGTGCTTTGTTGAGTGGGGAGACGCTGGTGCACTCAAGACAAAACCAAAAGTAGAATCCTTGGATGGGCCGTTGGCACGCTGATGACTCAGATGGCCTTGGCTGCCTGAGCTTTGAATGACGCTCTCAATCACCATCTTTGTTTTGTTTTTTTTTTTGAGACAGGGTCTTACTCTGTCACCTAGGCTACAGTACAGTGGTACAATCACAGCCCACTCCAGCCTCGGCCTCTGGGGCTCAAGTGATCCTCCTGCTTGAGACTCCCAAGTAGCTGGGAGCACAGGTATACATACACTACCACACCCACCTTTTTTTAAAAAAAAATTTGTAGAGATGGGGTCTTGTCATGTTGCCTAGGCTGGTCTTAATCTCCTGGGCTCAAGAAATCCTCCTGCCTCGGCCTCTGAAACCATTGCAATTACTGGCATGAGCCCCCATGCCCGGCCCCAGTCACATCTTTTGATGAGGAATTTGGAGATGGGGGTTAGGGCGTAAGACTGGCCCAGAAAGACAAACAGGGCTCATCTTTACTCCTTACGTTCTGTTCCATTTGAGGGCAGGAGGCACATTCTGCTGGAATATGCTTCAGATCATCTCCTGCTCAAATACCTTCCGGGGCTCCCTATTGTCCTCATGCTGAAATCCAAGGCCCCTTGCAAGTGAGCCCCCAAATTTCCTGTCTGATCCCATGCCCTACCCTTGCTCCAAACAAACTCTCTATCCCATACTCTTTGGCTTACTATATACTGTCTCCCACACAAGCTCACACACTCCTGGCCTCTGCGCCTTGTTTGTGCCATTCCACTTCCCTATCAATCCTTCTTACCCAAAGCTATTGCAACCCATGGTGATATCTCCTCCTTAAACTTCTTTTTTTTTTTTGAGATGGAGTCCCACTCTGTCTCCCAGGCTGGAGTGCAGTGGCACAATCTCAGCTCACTGCAACCTCCGCCTCCCGGGTTCAAGTGATTTTCTTGCCTCAGCCTCCTGAGTAGCTGGGATTACAGTCACACACCACCATGCCTGGCTAATTTGTTTGCATTTTTAGTGGAGACAGGATTTCACCACATTGGCCAGGCTGGTCACGAACTCCTGACCTCATGGTGATCCGCCCGCCTCGGCCTCCCAAAGTGCTGGGATTCCAGGCGTGAGCCACCACTGTATACCCTGGATGACTTATCAATTCTACCAGACAGAATGTGACACATAAGTTATTTACGCGACAGATATTTACTGAGCACCGGGAAACTGGGCGTGGGAGGTCACGGCACAGATGCAGGCTCCGGGATCCTGCAACTCATCAGATGTGCCCTTTAAGCCTGGGATGCTCCAATGTTTCTGTTCCCCTCTTGGAGCCTGCCTGGCATGCAGTAGGTGCTTAATTAATGGAGGTGGGCTGATTGTTCCTCAGCAGCTTATCTTCCTCCCAGGCAGGGGAGCCAGCCTCTTCTCAGGTTATCTGGAACCACACTGAACTGAGAAAGCATGTGTGTGTGGTCCGTGTGGTCCTGCAGAATGAGTGGGCGCCTGGGGAAAAGCCTGCTGTGTGGCCTCAGGGCTCTGACTTCCCTCTCTGAGTTGCAGAGAAGTTACAAGAATTCAGTGAGAAAATAAATGGTCACCCCCAGGGCACAGACACAAATGTGACAGCTCCCAGAACAGGGCGCAGCACTCAGGAAACATCCCATAAATGGTCACCTCCTTCCCATTCTCTTTCTCTTGCCTTTTGGAGATACTCATGTACCCCATGATGTTCGTGGGAATACTGAGAATGAGGGGTATACAAGGACGGGAATTCAGAATAAATCCCTCAGTCACCCCTGCTAAATGGCTACACTCATAGACCCGAATCACAGCTGCTGTCCACTCTTAATTCTACTCTCTGTAGAAGCTTTTCTGTCTCTAGTTACAACATAATACCTTACTAATTGTAAAACATTTAGGAGTAACGGAAAATCACAAAGAATACATTTTAAAAGAACTCATCACCCAAAGACAGTATCCTGTCATAGTCCTGCCCAGAATTCTCTCAGGATCCATTCACCTACATCACCATTTTACTGGCTGAAGAATATTTCACTTTTCAGATGCAGCATCTTCCAATTAACCAGTCCCCAAGTGCTGGGATTTTTGCTTGCTGAGGATTTTCTTCGCCACTACAATCAATAATATGACGAACATCCCTGAGGCTAAATCAACACATCTCTGAGATTATTCCCGTAAGAGAAATTCCTAGGTATAGTGTCACCAGGTCAAAGGGCTTTGGGATCTGGATGGGCAAGCCAGCTTTGGAAGAGGCTGCCTGACCTCCAAGCCCACGGGCAGCACATGGGGATAGCTGTTAGTGCGCTGTAAGGAGGCAGTCAGGCCCTGCTGGGGAGTGTTATGTTTTTGCTTTGCAAGGTCACCTGATATACTCAGAGGCACAGCACCGTCAACAGAGTATCTCCCTGGGATGCGGGGCTGGGAGCAGTCATCTGAGCCCGCTCCCAGCTCCTTACTGTTTTCGAAGATGTGATGGAACTGGCCTTTCCTTAACTTAATGCCCTTCGGAGGTCAGATTCAGAGGCCAGATGCTGGGGAATTAGGGGTTGTTTCTGGTGGAAGACAAGACATCGTTGTCCCAAGCAGCTTGTTGTCCTGAGGCTACAAAGTGGATGCTGGGCTTGTGCCTGGGTGTGCAGGTGTGCTAAGCTCAATGGGGGGCAAAGGAATGACAGCTTGAGGACAGCTTATAGCTAGGGTGGGGATACAGGGCAGGGCTTGCTGTCTCTGCTCTGCCCAGCTGTGTAGCCTGGCAAGTGACTCCACCCATCCAAGCCTCAGTTTTCACACTGGAAAAACAAGGACTGTTTTGAGGTATCAAGAGATAATCTCTGGAAAGTGTTAAGCTCACTGCCTGGCACAAATGGGTGCCCAGGAGATGGGAACTGTCATGATTGGAGCAATTTTCAGACCCTCTTTGGAGTCAGAGAGGGTAATGGAGCCTTGGCAAAGAGTTCTTAAAATCCCTGAGAGAGGGGGATCCCCTTCAGTGCTGAGTGATGGAAGAAGGAGTCTGCAGGCGCCCCCCAGAAACCAAAAGGTCAAGTCCATTGCTGAGGATGAAATCAGGGCAGGCGGCAGGGGGGCAGTTTCCAGACCTCTTGTGGATGGCCCTGGGGATAAATGGTGTCCAATCAAAACATGGTGGCTTCCCTTTATACAACCATCCGCATGCCCTCTCCACAGAGGTTTCGGATTTAGACTCAGGGATCTGAACTCTCCAAGAGTCAGGGATGGATGGGTTTCCTCCCTCCACCGCCTAATGCCAGACTGAGGGTCCTGAGGCCAGCGCCCCTGCCTCCTCTCTCGCCTTCACTGCCACACTGCATCGATCCTCAGTCCTTTGAAGTCTCTTTCTGGAACACTCCTTCCAGCCATGACCAGTTATCTGTTCACCCACTGCGGCAGCTTCCGAGGGGGCTCCCCTGGCATCCTTCGCCCCGTATGTTCTTCTCATTCTACTTTCCAAAACTGCATAGGTCCCTGCTCAAAGTCCTTCCACGGCCCCCCACATCCCTCCGGGTAAAGGTTGGGGTTAGGGTTAGGGTGACGGCCTGCGGGGCCTGCATGGGTGCGGGGCCTGGTGGGCTCGAAACTCCTTCAATGTTGCTTCCCTCCTCCCGTACCCTTCCTCTCACTCCCCAGTCCCTCCCACTGGATCCTCCAGCCCCATTTCCCTCCCCTCACATTCCTCCCTCTCACCTCCAGACCTGGCAGAGCAGCCACCACCTCCAAGCTATCATTCAGATTTCAACTTTGATGGCTCTTCCTCCAGGAAGCCTTCCCTGAACTTTCCCACCATCCTACCCTGAGGGCTGGCTCAGGAGGCCCCAGGCTCCCATCATCCCCTAGACCTCAGGTCTCTACATCTGTGCCATCTGATACAGTAGCCACCAGCAACTTATGACTATTTAAATTTAATTTACATTAACTGACATTAAATAATACTAAGAATTCAGTTCCCCTATGGCATTAGCCATACTTCAAGGGCTCCACAGCCACCCACCATACTGAATAGCGTGGAGAACACTTTTCTGCCTCTGTAGAAATCTCTAGTGTACAGCACTGCTGTAGAATTTTCCACAATATAATAATTATCATTTACCACTTTCTCTGCAGTCTTCCCTAAACAAGCACTGTTTGCAGAACCAGAACATCTGGACTTGAATCCAGAGACCACCACATGGTAGCTATATGACCTTGGGCGAGCTACTTCTCTGTGTCTCAATATTCAGTCAAAGCAGTTACAGTGAATATAACTACGTTCTCTGCTCTTTAACACACACAGACCCTCAAATTTGGAGTCATGCAGGGGCTAGGGTTACCTAAGGGAATTCATCTTGTAAATGCAGTTTAAGAAAGCAAGCTGTTAATCAGCACTTTCTCTAGTTAGTATCCTGGTAACCCTGTGTGCATTACAAGTTATTCATGCCTCATCATTCTACCAGAACTTGGCAGAATTTCAAATCACAACACTTGAGCTTAGCCCCAGAGCTACGAGGCCTCAAAATCAAACACATACACACACAGGCCTGCAACTCTTTTTTTTTTTCTCGAGACGGAGTCTCGCTCTGTTGCCCAGGCTGGAGTGCAATAACACAGTCTCAGCTCACTGCAACCTCCACCTCCTGGGTTCAAGCAATTCTCTTGCCTCAGCCTCCCGAGTAGCTGGGACTACAGGTAGCGTGCCACCAGGCCCAGCTGATTTTTGTATTTTTAGTAGAGACGGGGTTTCACCATGTTGCCCAGGCTGGTCTCGAACTCCCGACCTCGTGATCCGCCCGCCTTGGCCTCCCAAAGTGCTGGGATTACAGGCGTGAGCCACCGCACCCAGCCCCTGCAAGTCACTTTCTAAAAGTCAGGTTGTTTTATTAGCTTTAAGGCAGGATGTTCTTCCAACTCCGTTTTGCTTCACAGGCTGCTGTAAAAAACACCCTTAGTGACTGCAGGCAGGTGGATTATCTACAAGATACTCTGAAAATACACATGATGAATTAAAAGGCAGGCAGAGAGCTCTGCCTGAATTGGTCTCCATCTATTCAAGTCTCCAATCCCTACCTCAGTTTGGTCATATGTCAAATGAGGTTGACTGAATCCTATAATGTAGACCTGGACAGACCCTTTGAGTCCATTCAGTCGGCCCTTCCTTTTCAGATGAGAAAACGGAGGCCCAGAAACAGGAACAGCTATGGGGCTCTTAGTTCTCCTGGTGAGTGGGAAGCGGAGCTGGGGAGACTGGAACCCAGGCTCTGGGCTCCTTTCTCAGTGCTCCTTCCTGCCACCAACATTCTACCTGCCCCACCTTTCCTATGATGCGTCAGGAGGCTCTCAGAAGGAGATGTAGGTTACAATGCTCTGAAAAACCTCAAGACTTGGCAGGTTTAAAAACCACTTGCCTGGACTGGCTTGCCAAGCCCCAAAGCCACTGGAAGGTGAGAACTCTGGGCCCTTGTCTTGCAGGCAAAGACAAGTGCCTCAGTGGACAGCTTTGGGGAGACAGGCTAACACGTACCCCTTAAAGGCTATATTAAAACAAACCCTAACATATGTCCCCAAATTTAAAATCTGCATACTCTTAACTCAGTAATTTTCGCTCCAGAAATTTATCTCAAGGAAACCATCAAAGACACCTGCCAAGATCTATGAACATGGACACCGCCCTGCAGGATTAGTTATTACTGCAGAATACTAGAGACACCCTGAATGTCCAATAAGGCAGGGAATGGTGAAATACAATATCCATGCAATGGATAAATACAGCCAAGGAATGGCTGGGCACGGTGGCTCACTCCTGTAATCCCAGCACTTTGGGAGGCCGAGGCGGGCAGATCATGAGGTCAAGAGATCGAGACCATCCTGGCCAACATAGTGAAACCCCCATCTCTACTAAAAATATAAAAATTAGCTGGACATGGTGGTGGGCGCCTGCAGTCCCAGCTACTCGAGAGGCTGAGGGAGGAGAATCACTTGAACCCGGGAGGCAGAGGTTGCAATGAGCCAAGATTGTGCCACTGCACTCCAGCCTAGGTGACAGTGTGAGACTCCATCTCAAAAAAATGAACCAATAACTGACAGTCACAGAAAGATGTTTGCCATAAACTAGAAAATGTAAAAAAAAAAAAAATTTTTTTTTTTGAGACAATGTCTCACTCTATCGTCCAGGCTGGAGTGCAGTGACACTGTCACGGCTCACTGCAGCCTCAACTTCCTAGGCTTACGCGATCCTAGCTGGGACTACAGACATGTGCCACCATGCCTGGCTAATTTTTATATGTTTTGTAGAGACAGGGTTTCACCGTGTTGCCCAGGCTGGTCTTGAATTCCTGGGCTCAAGCGATCCACCTGCCTCTGCCTCCCAAAGTGCTGGGATTATAGGCCTGAGCAACCATGCCAGACCAGAAAAATGTTTTTTAATGTAACAAAACAATGTGTGTTGTGACACCAGTTTTGTGAAAACACACACATAAATGGGAGTGTATGTACACATCATGAATTAAGTACCAATCAGAGACAGGCTCTTAGTCAATCTACACCGGAGTTTAGCAAACTTTTTCTACAAAGGGCCAGAGAGTAAATATTTGGGGCTTTGTGGGTCATGACGATGGTCTCTGTTCCAGTTACTCAATTCTGCTGTTGTTAATGCAAAGGCAGCACAGACTAAAAGCTAAATGAGTGTACGTGGCTGTGTCCCAATAAAACTTTATTTACAAAAGAAGCAGCTGGCTAGATTTTGCTTTCAGGCAGTAGTTTGCTGATCCGTGATCTATAGGAGCTGAGTTCACTCATCACAGTACTCCAGCACTTAGAACAACACCTCACCTCCAGTAGTCCTGGAATAAAGATTTGTTGGAGAAATACATTTCTGAGAATAATGTTTTTGCAGTGAGTAGCCACGAGCTTCTTAAATAGAAAAGGCGACATAGTTACACAGGGGATGGGAAAAAGAGAAAATATTACACCTGCATGTATTTTGGGGTGTTTGACACATCCGCCTAAGAAAGAACCCTGAGTCAGGGCAGTGCTCAGTGGCACACAGCTGACAGAGCAGTTCTGAGAGATTCCAGAAGTGTGTCTCAATCTCCTCTGCAATTCTATACCCCCAGCTGTGCAGGGAGCGCTGCGGTCATGGGGCCCAGGCCAGCGTGGGGGACACGCGCTCTGTCCCAGTGCCCCTGTGGGCCCAGGCAGCTTCTCATCCTGTGTCCAGGCCAGACCAGTACCATGGCCCAGCAATAACAACGACAATAATGGCAGGGGCTGACACTCCTGAGCGCTGACAATGTGCCGATCATTATGCCATGGCAAGTTCCCAAGAAGCCTATGAAGTAGGAACCATGAGGAACCCATTTCACAGAGGAAGAGACGGAGGCTCAGGGAGTCGATCTGGCATGCCCAAGGTCACATGGTTTGGAAGGGGTGGAGCTGGGATTTGAACCCAAGTTTGCCTGGCACCCAAACTTGTGCTCTCCAAAGACAGCACATTCTCCTGGCTCTGGCTTGACACTGAGGGCTTTCCTGGGTCCTCACTGACCATTTTACAGAGGGGAAAACTGAGGACCAGGCAGTGGGAGGCATGCCCAGCCAGGCCTGAAACCCAGCGTCCTGACTCCCTGGCCAGTGCTCTGGTCACCACAGGCCATCCCGAAGTGCATCCACAGGTGGAGTCTCAGTTGGGCCTGGGTAGAGAAGCGGAGGGGCTGGAGGCCAAGGATGGGTCAAGTCCCGCAGTCTGTCTCACATCCACCCTGCACCCAGCTGTCAGGACCGTCTTTTCAGAAGGTCTAGAATGGCCTCGGCATACATGCTCCTATCCCTCCAGTGGCTCCCTTCGCAGCACTCTGAAGATAAAGCCGGGGTCCTCACTGGGCCCTGTGGGTCCCACTTGACCAGCACTCACTCCTGGTGCCCTCATCTCACCCTCTTTCCTCACCCACTCTGATCTGGCCACGCGATCCTCACACACACAAAGCACCATCGTGCCACAGTCCCCTGTCTGAGCTGTTGGCTCCGTCTAGGATGCTGCCTTCACTGGCCCAGGCCCACTCATCCTTCAGATGGCATGCTGATGTCAGCTTCTCTCAGGGGCTTCCCTGACCCCCCGCGGTCTATGTGGGCATCCTCCCCTTCAGAGCCCTGGCCTCAGTTGGTGGTCCTGAAACCATTTGTATGACTCTTTGAATGTGTGTCCCTCCCAGCACATGCAGTCTCTGAGGGAATCGCTATGTTTTGTCATAATTCTCAGTGCTTAGTTATACTACCTGGCACATAGTAAGGGCTCAATAAATAGGAAGGAGGGAAGGAGAGAAGAAGGCAAAGGGATGTTAGGAAAGGAGGAATAGAAGAAAGGGATGGGAGATGAAGGGAGGGGAGAGGAGGGAAGGGAAGGGGAAAGAAGGAGGTCAGACTGGAAGGAACTAGATGGGATATGAGGCTGGGCAGACCCCTCAGGACCCTCTCTCAAAGCTGCCAGCAAAAACCTGCACAACATCCCCTCCCATGGACTTGGGTCCCAGTTGGGAGAGAAGTCAGGATGTATGATGGGCTTCTGGGCAGACCACTGTGTCACCTCTGGTTACAGCACAAGCCAAGTCTTGCCCCATCCCCAGTTCTGTCAGGGGAGGAATGGTGCTTCTCAGGGAATGCTGTGGGACAGCAGCCACTGACTCCCCCTCAGTGGGCTCCAAGGACAACAATGTAGGTGTGGCCGGGCTGGGCCAGGTGTAGTCAGGTGTGGCTGGATGTGGCTGGGTGTGGTGGCTCGGACAGCGTCATGGTCCAGGGTCTGGGCTGATCTCCTGGCTGCAGGCTACTCAGGACATGCTGTGGACACTACTCAGTGGTGCAGGAAGGCCTCGAGGTCATCTCTGGGGTTGGTGCAAGCCTGGTGTGGAGGAGACAGAGTAGAAGAGGAGACGGAGACAGAGACAGGCAGGCAGAGGCAGAGAGAGAAGCAGCAAGGACAGAGATGGGAGCAAGACCGAACCAGAAGAGCAAGCCCATGACTGAGAAGCACAGAGACGGGTGCAGAGAGAGACACGGGGCAAGAGTGACAGGGAGGTGGAGGGGGCATGTGTGCCCAAGCCTCTGAATGAGGGGGCTGGATGGGCCCACCTGGGCTGCGGCTCTAACCTTTGTGCAACTGTGTGCACGTGGCTGAGCTGTACCTCCTGACCCGTTGTCATGAGCACAGGTGCCATCCTCAGCTCTGGCTCCATTCCCTAGATGACCTCAAGCAAGGCCCTGCCCTTCTCTCCCTTCTCTCTGCCTCAGTTTACTCTCTTGGTGATCAATGGTCTGCGACTGGAGGTCTCAGTGGCTCTCTGCAGCTTGATGGCTAACCTGTGACGGCTGGCTAACATTCAGTGCTTACAAAACCTTCTGCGTGAACTGTCGGTGTAAAGGGTTTGGCTCATTCCCCTTTAAATGAGCATGTATTCAGATTCTTCACACTGTTGGTGGTGCACCCACCTAATGATGAAATAATGGGGCTCACTCCTCGGGGCTTCACTAAAACCAGTTTTTATAAACATTCCAGAGATATGCTAACAGCCCTTACTGATTGGCAACCTAAACCACAAACTTTTAGGTTGCAGATACGAAATTAACCTATCCTGATGCTCTGACATGTTGGAGGTGGGACAGGTTAGCAGTTCTGAGCTAGGGCTCCATGACCGAGCAGACTGGAGCAAATCCAGCTCTGCCACTTGCTGGCTACAACTCAACCTCTCTATCCTCAACTTCCCCATCTGTACTATGGGAAGCTTAGGGTTGTTGGCAGGATTCTGTCAATGTCTGGGGACAACTTGCACATGCCTGGCACGCGGTCAGTGCTAGGCAGATGCCAGCCCACATGATGTTGGTGTCCACTGTTCAGTTTCCAAATATAGCATTTTAACAAACATCATGACAAGGTGCTAACAGGTTCTAATGAGGCCTGACAGTTCCATCTTTCAGCTAAGAACCAGAGTGGCTACCTAAACCACATCCCCCAGTATCTCCCTGGACCTGACGCCCAGGGAGACGAGGACTCCTTCCAAGGGCACCCTGGGGAAGGTCCCACATCACATAATGGTCCGCAGCCCCAGCTCTGCAGGGCCGCTGAGTCATCCACCGTGGTGTGCAGGCTGCAAAATGATGCCTGTGGCAGAGACAGGCTGTCTCCATGGGACAAGCGCTACCCAAAGTGACAGGAACACAAGTTTGCAGCTGGTCTGCAGGAGGCGTATCTGGTTTCCCGGCTGGGAGTGCCTGACAAGGCTCTGAGTGGGGGCTTCCTTGGAGGTTATTAACAGAAACAACAGCTGGGCTGGGAGGCCCAGGCTCCTGTCGGCCTCAGAGGCAGGGTTCCCCTAGACCCAAGAAGCCCAGTGGGTACCCTAGAGCCTGCGCTGTGGGTGTCAGAGGTGGGCAAGGAGGCAATAAGAATAGTAACAACCACAAACACCTAAGAAGCGCCAACTGCATGCCTGGCCCCATGTCAAATTCCTTATGTAGACCATCAAGTTGAATTCCCATAATAGATACTATTAATATCCCCATTTCACAGATAAGGGAGCTGAGGCTGTGAGACATTAAATAGTAACAACAACAGACACTTGGATGGCGCTTACTGGATGCTGGGCTGCCACATTTAGTCCTCCCAACAAACCGAGGAATCGGGTACTGTTACTATCCCCACTTTCTGGATGAGAAGACTGAGGCACAGAGAGGAAGGAGCTCCATTCAAACCCAGGTAGCTGGGTTTCAAGTCAGTGGCCTGTGATTCCCCACTCTATTGATAAACGCCCACTGCGGTTTCACCCAGGAAGTGCTCCTCGGTCCAGTGTGTCGGCTGCTGGCAATGTGGCCCGGGGTCTTTTTGGAATGTGTCCCCAAAATGCGCTCCAGGCATCCACTCCCCCAGGAAGACTCTCCTGGCTGCCCCCATCCCCAGGTGGGTTCTTAGGACCCCCACAGAACCCCCTGTGCTCACGCCATCATAGAAATTATTGGGTTGGGCTGTGGTTATCATTTGTTTGACTGTCTTCTCCGAACTGTAAGCTCCCTGAGGGCAGGAACTGCGGTCTGTTCACCCTCAAATGCCAGTGCCAAGTTTAGAGACAGCTATAGAGGACAGGAAGTAAGTGAAGATGGATGGATGGATGGATGGATGGATGGATGGATGGATGGAGTGAATTAACCCATAAATGGCTCCCTGCCCCCTCTCTAATGTCTGAGAATGATACTGCTCTTTACCCAGACCCTCTTGATATATCACAGGACCATTCGCTTTTATATATGCCCTTAAAGTTTAATTCTTGTTGCTTTTTAAAACAAATTGTTTTTAATAAAACACTACGTGCAGCATGCTGACAGTGAAACTGGGGTGGCCGGTGTGATACATTTAAGGTGCAGAACAGGAGAGACTGATCCTAAGGGAGAAGAAAAATCCCCAAAATAATCAGGGGAGAGGGGAGGGGCACAGAACATTCCAGAAGTACTGTGGCACTCTTGCATGGAGATAGACAAATTTGATTTTCCTTTTAACTCAGACTTTCTGTTAATATAAGCTCTACAGTTCTAAGGTTATGATGAGTCAAGGGAAAAGAGAATTTGGAGTTTTAAAAATGTATTTAATCTAAATTATAGAACAATTATAATGTAGAACACTATTTAATTGTTAGAAAGAATAGTTAAACAGAACGAGGCAGACATAAGTTTACTGACATGGAACGACCTCCAAGATTCACTGTCTAAGTGAGTAAAGCAAGGTGCAAAGTAACAGGTGGTGGATTCTGCCATTTGTGAGGGGGAAGAAAGTAAAGATCAAAATGCACAGAATATCTAAGGACACAAGAAAACTGCAATCATACTCGTCTCTAGGAGAGGAATTGCGTGACTAGAGGACGGGGAGAGAGGACATTTTTGTATTCTACCTCTTTTTGTATTTTGTAACATTTGCGGCTAGTGATATAAAAAGTACATTTTGAAAATGTATAATTATATGTAAGTATATAATTCTTTTATGTTTCCCAGCATCTCCTTTTAATGGAATCTGCTCCCACTGATCCCAACTTGGCTCCTCTTGGAGGGATTCTTAAAACAGCCTAAGCCCAATTTGACTTCTTTTTTTGAAACATCACATGTCAAAACATCTCTCTCATAGTTTATTTCAGGCTAGGGCTCAACTTGTCAGGTGACAGAATTGCAGCCTTGCAGCGTACGTGTAAACCTGTTGAGGAGGCAGGGAGCTGGGTGTGTCTCCCCATTGACTGAGGACCCCAAATCCTCCAGCCTGAGGCCTGGTCTCTCTCTCCCTGACAGGACACTGCCACCAACTCAGCTGTGTTCTACAGGAATGATGACATTCCAATGTCACAAAGTGGCCTGACCAGCCCTGCTACTGGGAGTCCATCAAGCAGAGAGATACGTGCACACACACATCCATGCATACATGTATATACACACAAATGTACATACACAAAACACACCCACATAGATGCATACATACATGTATATATACACAAACACATATCCACAAAACACACACAAACACACGCAGATGCACACATATATGTATAGACACACACATACAAAGACACAAAAACATACAGATGTACACATACACATATATACACACAAACATATGTAAACACAACACATGCACACAAACATGCACAAATGCACACAAACATGTACACAAAAACACAAACACATATGCACACATATACACAGAAACATATATACACACAAAAATATAAACACACACAGATGCATACACACAAATACACACATGTATGCACACAATTACATATACCTAAAAAGCACATACGAGCTGGGCGCGGTGGCTCACGCCTGTAATCCCAGCACTTTGGGAGGCTGAGGTGGGCGGATCATGAGGTCAGGAGATTGAGACCACCCTGGTTAACATGGTGAAACCCTGTCTCTACCAAAAATACAAAAAATTATCCAGGCGTGGTGGTGGGCGCCTGTAGTCCCAGCTGCTTGGGAGGCTGAGGCAGGAGAATGGCATGAACCTGAGAGGCGGAGCTTGCAGTGAGCCGAGATCACGCCACTGCACTCCAGCCTGGGCGCCACAGCGAGACTCCGTCTCAAAAAAAAAAAAAGCACATACACACATATATGCATACAAACAGATACACACAAATACACACACACATATAGATATATATACACAAAAAACTATATACATACACATACACAAATACAAGCACAGATGCATACATACAAATACACACATATACAGGCAAATGCATATACACAGAAAAAATACACACATAGGCCGGGCACAGTGGCTCACACCTCTAATCCCAGCACTTTGGGAGGCCGAGGCAGGCGGATCACAAGGTCAGGAGATCGAGACCATCCTGGCTAACATGGTGAAACCCTGTCTCTACCAAAAATATAAAAAATTATTAGTCGGGTGTGGTGGCAAGCGCCTGTAGTCACAGCTACTCAGGAGGCTGAGGCAGGAGAATGGCGTGAACCCAGGAGGCAGAGATTGCAGTGAGCCGAGATCGCGCCACTGCACTGCAGCCTGGGCGACAGAGACTTCGTCTTAAAAAAAAAAAAACACGCACAAAAACACACATATACAAATACACACAAGCACAGGTACATAAATACAAATACACACATAGGTATATACACATGCAAATGCATATACACAAAAATATACACATAGCCACACATACACACAGATATGCATACACACAAATACATGATACTTATATATGTACACACAAATGCATATACACAAAAAACACTTTCACACAAACACGAATATACATAAGCACATATACATAATATGCACAAATATGCACACACAAACATCTACACCAATGCACACACATACACAAAAAATACAAACACAAAAACACATATAAATACATACACCCAATACACACACAAACACAGCTGCACACACACAAATATACAAATGCATACCTGCAAAAAACCCCACACGAACACACACATACACAAATACATAGAAACAGACACAAATACACATACACACAAAACATATATAATACACACACAAATGCACACACAAAGGAATGGTCCCAGCAGCACTGTTTTTGGTAACAGCAAACACACGACCCAACTGCCCTTCCACAAGAGCAACTGATACCTAAACTATAGCTTATCAGTGCAAGCTAATAACACAGTGTCTCCATTAAAAACAATGACTACCTCTTTAGAAGGTAGAAATTGAAGGGTTGATGTGGAAAGATGCTAAAATTATTATGAATAGGTTTAAAAAGAGCAAGGGGCAGAAAATGCCATCTTGAATCACCTCCTTGGTCATCCTGAGCTCCGCTGATTAATCAGTTTCCTATCCCAAGTATCCAAGGTCCCCTGGGCCTCAGACAGAGTGGGGAAGAGGGTGCAGAAGGCCCTGAGTGGCAGGTGACAGAGGGCTCTGAGGAGGGTGTGACATGACAGGTGGGGACATCAGAGAAGGCAAAGCAGCCAGAGGGAACAGCCTGGGGAAGGTAAGCGTCATATCTATTAAGAGCCTACTATTGGCCGGGCGCGGTGGCTCAAGCCTCTAATCCCAGCACTTTGGGAGGCCGAGACGGGCGGATCATGAGGTCAGGAGATCGAGACCATCCTGGCTAACAGGGTGAAACCCCGTCTCTACTAAAAAATACACAAAAACTAGCCGGGCGAGGTGGCGGGCGCCTGTAGTCCCAGCTACTCGGGAGGCTGAGGCAGGAGAATGGCGTAAACCCGGGAGGCGGAGCTTGCAGTGAGCTGAGATCACGCCACTGCACTCCAGCCTGGGCGACAGAGCGAGACTCCGTCTCAAAAAAAAAAAAAAAAGAGCCTACTATTTTGTGGGACTGAAGAGCCCCCTCCCATCTGCCACACAGAGCAGCCTTGCATGGCTGGCCTGGCAGAGCTGGGGCCTATAGGATGCTCAGCATGAATGGAGTCTCTCTCCCTCTGGAGTTGGGGACCTTGCAGCAGGGGTGAGGGTGTACCTGGAACCTCAGGGCTGTCAACCAGCAAGGAGATTCCTTTGTTGATTAACACCCCACCCCAGGGAAAGGAGGAAAACCAGTCGGGCTGACATTCCATTGCCTAAGACAGAGCCAAGGGCTCTGTTTCCTTCTGGTGCTCAGCCCAGCCTGTGGCTTTGTTCAAAGACTCTGCCCAGGCCTAGAGTGCTGTCTGTTCTAACTCACAGTTAGCTCCACCCACCCCATTTCTCAATCCACCCCATGGTAAGCCAGAGGCCCTGGAAAACACCCAAGTGGATGGTATGTCTTTGGCCAACTCTTAACAATGCCCAAGTCAGGACAGAACGACCTCCTGCAGTGGTTCCTGTCTGTCCTGAGGAGGAAGAAGCAAGTGATTATCTAACACCTTAGCCTTAGATTAGGCTTAGGTGTTAGGTCCTAAGTTGATCAGAGCAATCTGGTGAGCTCTCTGGAAGCCACAACTGTGAGCCCCGAGACACAGGGACAAGGCCCATCAAAGCCAGCTTATCAACTGGCTGCAAAGCTGGCGCATCCGGAGAACCCAGAGGCCAGTTCAGGCAGACACAGTGCCTGGATCAAAGTCCACAAATAAAACAACAAACCCATTGCATAGGCAGGCTTTCAGGCACGTAGGGAAGCCCTGGATATCCTTGGAGCCAGACCTTACTTGGCTAACTAAGAAGTTGCACCTAGACTGTCCTCCTCCCTGATATCTCTCTATACCTCCCAAGAATGCCCGAAGTAGTGAAGAAAAGAAGTAGTCTCTTGCCCCTGAGGTGCTAGGATGTCACCTACAGACCTTGAAGGTCACAGAATTCATGAAAGAGACACCAGGTTAGCAAGCGCCTTGGGTTCCAATCCTGGCTCCCCGGCACTTAGAAGCTTGTGCAGCCTTGAGCAAGGACTGCACTTCTCTGATTCTTCAAGGCTCCCAAAGGCCTCTGGGATGCTGCAGCCAGGATGCTCTGTGGCAGAAGGGCCCATTCCTCAGTGTAGGGCAACATGCGAGTGCCCAGGACGCTAGGTGTTTGGGTCCTTCTTGGGCGAGCACACACTGTGGGGCAGGTGCCCAGCAATGCACTTGACTATGCCAGCCCCCAAAGGGGCCTCTCACCAACACCGTGAGGTGGGTTCTATTGTCACAGCTCCACCAGCCCCAGTCGCAAACCCAGGGGCTAGGTATGTCTCCAACTCAGGACTTTTCAGGTTTTAGAAAGGCAATCCATATATTACATATTGAGATTCCCCCAGTGAGGTCTAGGGTGGGGTTTCTCAACCATGGCACTATGGATATGTGGTGGGGGCTGTCCTGTGCAATGTGGGATCCCTGGTCTCCAGCCACCAATGTCAGCAGCACCCCATCCCATCATGACAACCAAAAATGTGTCCAGACAAGGCCAAATGTTCTGGGGGCAAAGTCACCCAAGGTTGAGAACTACTGGTCTAGTTGTGCAATCTCAACAGGAGTGGTATTATCCCCAAGAGAGGAAAATTGTTTTTTGGGGGATGTGTGTGAAAAGTATCTTTCAGGCCAGGCGCAGTGGCTCACGCCTATAATCCCAGCACTTTGGGAGGCCGAGACGGGCGGATCACGAGGTCAGGAGATCGAGACCATCCTAGCTAACACGGTGAAACCTCGTCTCTACTAAAAATACAAAAAACAAAAAATTAGCCGGGCGTGGTGGTGGGCGCCTGTAGTCCCAGCTACTCAGGAGGCTGAGGCAGGAGAATGGCGTGAACCTGGGAGGCGGAGCTTGCAGTGAGCCAAGATTGCACCACTGCACTCCAGCCTGGGCGACAGAGTGAGACTCCGTCTCAGAAAAAAAAAAAAAAAAAAAAAGTATCTTTCAATGTATAATGCACAGATATGCCTATGGTATGTATACAGATATACAATATATTTGTGGCAGTACAAATATACTACTGATATACTACACTATGTGGTAGTACAGATATACTGGGAAGGCAACTAGGGAAAAAATGTTTAGAAAGGCCCCTTGGGGGATGACAAATGAAAAGAACAAGGTTCATAAACATGTGAGTAGGACAACACTCCACAAGCAAACATGTTAGCATTTCACGACACATAGGAAGAGTCTCATCAAATGGCATAAAAAAATCAGGATTAAAAATACAAAAATTAGGTGAGCCGTGGTGGCTCACACCTATAATTCCAGCACTTTGGGAGGCCGAGATGGGTGGATCACCTGAGGTCAGGAGTTCAAGACCAGCCTGGCCAACACAGTGAAACCCCCCGTCCCTACTAAAAATACAAAAATTAGCTGGGCGTGGTGGCATGCGCCTGTAATCCCAGCTATTCAGGAGGCTGAGGCAAAAGAATCGCTTGAACTCGGGAAGTGGAGGTTGCAGTGAGCCAAGATCACGCTACTGCATTCCAGTCTGGGTGACAGAGCAACTGACCCTGGTGCATTGGTACAGGGGCAAGTTTTGCTCAAATGAGAGCTTTTTGGATTTCAGAAGGGTGGATTGGGGACTGCAAACCTGGCGTGGCATTTATATAGGAGAAAACTAAGGCTCACATAAATTAGGCAACTAGTCAGTATATGTTCCTCTGTACATGCATGTGTCTGTGTGCCTGCATGTATGTGTTTGAGTGTACACATGTGTGCTCACAGCAGGGTTTAGCTGACTTGGGAGTGATTTAATCACCTCACACACAAGTAAATGACCGTGACAATGGACTTTTAAACCCACTCAGCAATGTGCAGCACAGCCTTAAAACTGCATATGGGCTTGGCCTGGGTCCCAGTCACACTACTGCTAAAAGTTATTCTGATTACGTAGGTGTGTGAGAACGACTACTCAGTAACGTTCACTGCAGCATTATTTATAAGACAGAAAAACTGGAAGCAATATAAGTATCCAAAAATCATTCAGGGCCTGACGAAATAAAGTGGGCATAACCTGAAAAACAGAATATAGCGCAGCTACTGAAAATGAGGCTGCTGGTCTATATTCACTGACACGGGAAGTCAGTCAAAGCAGAGAAAATGAACGAACACTAGTTACAAAAGAGTTCATGTTGCTGGGAGGCTGAGGCAGGTGGATCACGTAAGGCCAGGAGTTCAGGAGCAGCCTGGTCAACATAACAAAACCCAGTCTCTAATACAAATACAAAAATGAGCCAGGTGTGGTGGCTCACACCTGTAGTCCCAGCTACTTGGGAGGTTGAGGCACCACAATTGCTTGAACCTGAAAGGCGGAGGCTACAGTAAGTCAAGATCGCGCCACTGCACTCCTGCCCGGGCAACAGAGCAAGACCTGTCTCAAAAAGAAAAAAAGAAAAAAGAGTTGGCCATGTGAGGTAGCTCACAACTGTAATCCCAGCACTTTGGGAGGCCGGGGAGACCAAGGTGGGAGGATCCCTTGAGGCCAGGAGTTCGAGGGTAGCCTGGCCAACACGGCGAAACCCATCTCTACTAAAAATACAAAAATTAGCCAGGTATGGTGGTGCATGCCTATAATCCCAGCTACTCAGCAGGCTGAGGCATGAGAATTGCTTGAACCCAGGAGGCGGAAGTTGCAGTGAACTGAAACTGCGCCACTGCGCTCCACCAGCCTGGGTGACAGGGTGAGATTCCGTCTCAAAAATAATTCATGTTGATGCTGCATAACTGGACTTTGTTGACCTATCTATATATATATATGTGTATATATATTTATTTATATATCATATATGTATATATGTAGATATGTTGCATATATACATGAAAAAATTCTTAAAGGATATACATATGTTTTAAGGATTGTTTCCAGGGGATGGGATGCTAAATAACCTTGTCCTTGCTTCTCTCTATAATCTTATTTTTCTACAGTGGGCATGGTTTGCTTGAGTAATTCTTTTAAAATAAGCAAAGGGGCCGGGTGCAGTGGCTCATGCCTGTAATCCCAGCACTTTGGGAGGCCGAGGTGGGCAGATCACGAGGCCAGGAGATCGAGACCATCCTGGCTAACACGGTGAAACCCTGTCTCTACCAAAAATACAAAAAATCAGCCAAGCATGATGGCGGACACCTGTGGTCCCAGCTACTCGGCAGGCTGAGGCAAGAGAATGGTGTGACCCCGGAAGGTGGAGCTTGCAGTGAGCAGAGATCACGCCACTGCACTCCAGCCTAGGCACAGAGCCAGACTCCGTCTTTAAAAAAAAAAAAAAAAAAAAAACCCAGTTAGGCACACATTATGATTTTCCCGCCTATGGACTTGGGAAGCGGGATGCTGTTCAGCCCCCAATTTGCATATTCTCCCCACTGCCGTGAGAGCTGGCGCTGCATCTCTTACAGACCGGCTCACTCCACGTGGCATCCAGCTACGGCCCGAGTTCTATTTCCCGAGTCTTGGTATTTTTATGAGACCATACCAGGGAAGAGCGAGACGTAGAGTCCAGGTGAGAAGCAGGCAGATTAGGCTTTAGAGAAGGGTGGTGGGGTGTCGGGGGAGGCAGGGGCAGCCCAAAGGAGTGCAAGCAGCACCTTCCTGAGAATTCCACCGCCCTGGACTGCCACCCACCGCCATGGCTTAGCACAGGGAAGGGGCTCAGAGGGCCGACAGAGCATGGTTCCCTGGCTGTATGGCCTCAGGTAAGTCACTTTCTCAGGACCTCAGTTTCCCCCTCTGTAAAATGGGGGTCCATCACTAGAATCCAGGGGTTCTGCTGCCAGGCAGAAAGCAGCCACCCTCTTGGGCCAACTGCGGCTGCTCCCATCAGGTGGCCTCCTCTGCAACATCATCACGCAGTGATGACAGCAGCAGAGGAAAACAATGCCCGTCAGCCACACAAACCACGGGATAGAGGACTCAGAATAGAGAGGGAGCTCAGAGGTTGTCTGGTG
Source organism: Piliocolobus tephrosceles (assembly GCF_002776525.5). NCBI lineage: Eukaryota > Metazoa > Chordata > Mammalia > Primates > Cercopithecidae > Piliocolobus > Piliocolobus tephrosceles. Next base: position 5,584,810 of record NC_045452.1, read on the forward strand.
CTCGTTCAGGACAATGAGCACTTTGTCAGCACCTACTGTATGCCAGAACTATGCTAAGGATCTGACACGCCTCAGACAGCTGCCCTGGGGAAGCTTAAAATCAAGTCGGGGAGATGGATATTAAAGGGAACCATTTCAACCGGGCACGGGAAGGGCAAAGGCTGAGGCTGAGCCAGGCTCCAATCCTGGCTCCCAGGCATCTAGAAGCTGTGCAGCCTTGGGCAAGTCACCACACCTCTCTGAGCCTCACCTCCAATGTCCAGAGTCGAGGCGAGCACTGGATGAGCTCGTGACCTATGAGAAGTGCTGAGTGCTGTGCCTGGCAAGTAGTAGGTGTTCAGGAAATGATTGTGATTGTTATGGTGCTTGTAATTTATGAGTCAGAATCATAGTTCTGTGGCTTTGAAACCAGCAGGAGACACCAAGCCCAAGAGGCAGGATGATACAAGGAGCTTTTCGGAATTCGCTCTTTTCAGAACTCTTGGTATAGATCAGCCCAGTCAGAAGAGCTGGTGAAATTTATAGGAACTGTGAGAATCACTGCAGCAGTGACTACCCTCCACTTCTGGAAAATAAAGCCCTTGCAGTAAACACTGTTCATTCTCTGAAGGATAGACCAGAACACTTACGGGAGCAAGATGCAAATAAGACTCAAGGTCAGGGCAGGAGAATTCTGGGCCGAGAAACCTCAACCTGAGCCCTTCTAACATCCCAAGCCTTTGCAAGGATCCAAACGGCAAAAATTTCAGGTGAGCTGGAAGCCCCGGGCCTGACGTTCCTCATGGTGCCAGTTGGATCAAGTTCAAACTCCTTGGCTCTGCACAGGCCCATCATGGGATGTTCCTCCCTACTCATGTCCTGCTTCAGCAAGAAAGGATGGAGTGCTGTTCCCCAATAAGCCCTGCAGTTGCCCACTGCTGTGAACTTCCTGCATGGAATGCCATTCCTTGCCTCCATCTGCTGGGGGACTCCTACTCTCTATAGCCCGGGGAGCACACACTCCTTACTCATAACTCTCTGAGAGCACTTAGCACCCTGGACAGCAGGAGGTTGTGCCAGCTTTGCCCATCCCCACTCCTAAGACTGAGGGAGGGCTGGGACTGAGGGAGGGCTGGGACTGAGGGAGGGCTGGGGCTGAGGGAGGGCT
>NC_045452.1:5585966-5638583 GCF_002776525.5 Piliocolobus tephrosceles
TGAGGGAGGGCTGGGGCTGAGGGAGGGCTGGGGCTGAGGGAGGGCTGTGGCTGAGGGAGGTCTGGGGCTGAGAGAGGGCTCTGGTTGAGGGAGCGCTGGGGCTGAGGGAGCGCTGTGGCTGAGGGAGGGCTGGGATTGTGGGAGGGCTGAGACTGAGGCAGGGCTGGGACTGAGGCAGGGCTGGTGCTAAGGAAGGGTTGGGACTGTGGGAGGGCTGGGACTGTGGGATGGCTGGGGCTAAGGGAGGGCTCAGACTGAGGCAGGGCTGGGACTGAGGCAGGGCTGGGGCTGAGGGAGGGCTGGCTCCGAGGGAGGGCCGGGACCACACTAGGCTTACCTCCTTCTTCCCAGGGCCAAAAGTGGCACAATGTAAGTGTTCAGTGAATGTTGAGGAAAGAGAGGGGAAAAAGGGAGAGGAGAGAGGGAGGGAGCAGTGTACCAAGGGAGAGAGAGGTGGAGGGGAAGGGAGGACAGGAAAGGAGGAAGGACAAATCCTTGAATTCAGATAATATAAAGGTACCAAGATACCAAGTGTCCATGTCCTCATCTATAAAAATGGAAAAACAGAGCTCACCTCTTCGAGTTGTTAACAGACTAAATGCAATAGTGAGTGAAAGCTCCTAGCACACAGGAAGCCCACCTGCCAGCCCTCCCTTCTTCTTCCCCTCCTTCCCAGAACAGAGCAGATCACAAATGACAATGCAAGGTGACACCTGCTGTGGAGAAAAAGAAGGCAGAGAAAGAGGGGCTGAAGAGTAGGAGAGGAGGGAATGCTAGGATTTTGAACAGGGCTGACTTCAGGGAAGTCCCTGTGAAAGGGTAACATTTGAGCAAAGAGATGAGGGCCTCAGCCAAGAGGACCTCCAGGAGGAGGGCATCCCAGCGGGAGGGCATGGCCAGGGCAAAGGACTGGAGGTGGGGGTATTGTTATAAAATGCTGCATGGGGCCAGGCACGGTGGCTCACACCTGTAGTCCCAACACTGTGGGAGGCCGAGGCAGGTGGATCACCTGAGGTTGGGAGTTCGACACCAGCCTGGCCAACATGGTGAAACCCTGTCTCTACTAAAAATACAAAAATGAGCCAGGCACAGGTCTGTAATCCCAGCTACTCAGGAGGCTGAGGCAGGAGAATCGCTTGAACCTGGGAGGCGGAGGTTGCAGTGAGCCAAGATTGCACCGCTGCACTCCAGCTGAGGTGACAGAATAAGACTCTGTCATACAATACAATACAATACAATACAAAATAAAATAAAATAGTAAATAAAATAAAATGCTGTATGGCACAGACAGCATGTTTGATGTTTGGATCAAGGAGCAAGGAAGGGGATGGAGCATCCCTCACCGTCCCTCCCTCTCTCATTTCCCTAAATCACATCGCTCTCATCTGCTCTTAAACCTGGAGCTTTCCAAACACACACATGGATTAGGCACACAAAGTGTCAGGTTTTCTCCAACCCCGCAGGGTGGAAGATAAGTCAAAGCTCCAGGGGAGACGAAGCGGGCAGGAGACCAGGGCTGAGGTCTGCCCAGCTCACCTAGCTCCTGGGTTCCCAAACAGTCCCCACTGTACTCTGCTCTCCTTTATTTTGTTTTTAAACACTGATTGGGCACTGACTGTCTATATGCAAGATCCTTTGGTGAGTGCATTAATAAATATGATCTCCAAAGGTAAATACCAAGGACTTCAAATATTTTGCTCCCATTGGAGGAGTGGGGGGAACATCATCCATTGCCAGTATCCCATTTTTCAGATGGAGAAACTGAGGTTCAAAGGGAAGTGACCCTGGGGCACAAAGCCAGCAGTGCTGGGAGTCAAACCCAGGCAGTCCAGACTCAGTGTCACTTCCTAGGTTCCCTTTCTTGCCCCCACATATTCTACGTATCTCCCATGGTAACAACTTGGCAGCAAGTTTGGCTCTGGGAACTGCTATTGTTCAGATGTTTTCATGATAAAGAACATGTCAGTACTCTGTTGGTGAGGCCTGGGGGTAAGGCTAGGAAAAGCAGAGTGCTGCTTTTCAAAACAAAAACCAAAGAAATGCAGGTAAGGGATTTGTTTGAGTAACTTATCCTGCAAAGCCTGCTTGATCTGGAAGTCCAAGTATTAAGACCGGTCTGAGGTCAGACAGACTTGGGTTGGGTCTTGGTTCTGCTGCCCACCAGCTGTGTGACTTTGGGTAATGCGATAAACCTCTCTGAGCCCCTACATGATAACCGCAGCTAGAACATGTCATTATTATTGTATAGTGTTACTATGAGACTCTATCAAACTCTGCCCTCAAAGGTCCCTCTAACTAGTAATAAGTTGACTCTCTGCACAGGTAATTTCCTGAGCGCGTCGCTGAGTTTTAAAGAGAACTGCATTCATACAGGCACATGTGCACACTCATGCATACTACCACTGACGAGAGAAGGTATTCAAGATTAATCCAGCTTGGGTTTTTTTTTTCTTTCTTCTTTCTTTTAGAGATAGGGCCGTGCTCTGTCACCCAGGCTGGAGTATAGCGGCGTGGTCATAGCTCACTGCAGTCTTGAACTTCTGGGCTCAAGTCATCCTCCCACCTCAGCCTCCTGAGTAGCTGAGACTGCAGTTGCCTGCCACCATATGCAGCTAGTTTTTAATTTTTTTTTTTTTTGTAGAGATGGGATCTCATTATGTTGCCCAAGCTGGTCTCAAACTAACTCCTGACCTCAAGTGATCTGCCCGCCTCTGCCTCCCAAAATGCTGGGATTACAGGCATGAGCTACCGTCCCCAGCCTCTAGCTTGGGTTTTCCATTGGGTGCCTTGGAGCCAGCAAGGACCTTGTTTTAGGGACACAGAATCTGAGGCCCAGGGAAGGGGAAGTAACCTGTACAGGTGACAAAGTCAGAGGTGGCCATGTTCAAAGGAAACCTGGAGGAAGCACACGTTGGCGATCACCAAGCCCTGTCTTCCCCAATCCCAAATGTTCCTACACCATGTCACTAGGGCAATAGCAGTCAGACAGGGCCACGCTGTGTGGGCTTGGGGAAACCACCATCATCCTCATGGCCCACAGGCAGGTCCTCTGAGGGATGAAAACAGTCCCAGGAGACCTCTCAGCTCTCCCAACTCCCTCCAACTTTCCTACACCGTTGACGCTGTTATTTCAGAGGCTGTTTTTTTTTTTTTTTGAGACGGAGTCTCGCTCTGTTGCCTGGGCTGGAGTGCAGTGGCCGGATCTCAGCTCACTGCAAGCTCCACCTCCCGGGTTTATGCCATTCTCCTGCCTCAGCCTCCCGAGTAGCTGGGACTACTGGCGCCTGCCACCTCGCCCAGCTAGTTTTTTGTATTTTTTAGTAGAGACGGGGTTTCACCGTGTTAGCCAGGATGGTCTCGATCTCCTGACCTCGTGATCCGCCCATCTCGGCCTCCCAAAGTGCTGGAATTACAGGCTTGAGCCACCGCGCCCGGCCTATTTCAGAGGCTTTTTAACTCAACCCACCCCCACTGGGGAAAAGAGCCGGTGGTATTTTTTATTCTTCCTCCAGCTCCCTATTTATAGAATGTTGACAGGCGAGAGATGGTTTTCAGCAATAATTAGGGAACCCACGCTGGGCCCCAGGCCTCAGGAGGGCTGGCCCTGTGGCTGTCAGGTAGCTCTGGGGACCTCAGGGATCCACCATCCCCAAATGGAAAGGACTCAGAACAGCACCTGGACCAAGATGCGCATGGTCCAGGGGAATTAAAAGCAGGTTAGTCAAGGACTCTAAGAGCAAAAGGGCATTTCCTCCTGAATTTGGAAGTCACAGACCTCCGATGGCGGACACACCCCTTACTTGTTTGTTCTTGCTTGGAAACATCGTATAACATCCAGTCACACCAGACCCTGAAAAGGGATGGGTTAATTAACAGTGAATGGGGCTTGTCTGGGGATTCCCAGGAGAAGGAGGTTCAGGGCGGGAACCCCTGCTGTAGACAGGCTTGAATCCTAAGTGCCTCCCTTTCTATGCCTGGGAGTGGGGCCCTGGGCAAGTCCCTTTGTCTCACTGGGCCTCAGTTTCTTCACCTATACAATGGGGACAAGAAAGAAACCCTTCACTCAGTTGTAAAGCCTGCACAAATATTTGTCCAGGGTTTGTTGAGTCTGATTCGTCTCCCATGTGAGGCCATGAGACTCCAAAGGGTATTCCAGCCCAAAGTCCACTCTGTTTTGTTAAATCATACAGCTACTTCATGAGTTTGTTCTGTGGCCTCAATGAGAAAATGTCACTTACTGAACTGGGCCCTATGGAAAGGCAGTGAGGTCCTGAACCCCCAGAGAGCTGGGAGCCAGGAGGTCACATTCCTCGTCACAGGAGCATCAGGGGAGCCAAGTCTATCTGCAGACCACTGGAGTCTGTTACCTGGAGTCAGTGGGGATTAGTCTAGTGGGTGGGTGAAGCACAGTGGGCTACTTGGAGGAGGAGGCATGTGAACTGGACCTCAGAAGATAGGGACAGTGCCAAGAGGTAAAGATGAGGGACAAAGACCATTCAGCACATGGTGAAGGTAGAAAAACTTGAAGCATTTTAAACACTAGGCAATACCGGTCAAAAAAGGGAATGGGGAGGAGAAAGAGAAAGACTGTGAGAACACATGTGTTTCTTACACACCAATCAAACACTTTCACAACGAAGTCCCTGAACAATCCGATGACACTGGTACTATTATCAATCTCATTTTTTTTTTTAGTTAATTTTTTTGGTAGAGATGGGGTCTTGCTATGTTGCCCAGGCTGGTCTCCAACTCCTGTACTCAAGGGATCCTCCCACCTCAGCTTCCCAAAGTGGTCGGATTACAGACATGAGCCACCACACCCGGTCTATCATTCTCATTTTATAGAGAAGGAAACAAAGGTTCAGAGAGGTTACTTCACTTGCCCAAGGTCACACAACACATAAATGGCAGAAAAAGGATCCACTTGGTCCAATCTGATCTTAAGCCCAGGTTTCTAGACTCCTAGGCTATCCAGGGCCCTCAGGGCTTGTGGTGAGGGGTGGGGAGCCTGGTGCACCTGCCTTGACATCACATGCAGGTAAAATGGGGCAGAGGACAGTTAGGGGCATGTGATGGTGGCTAAGGTCTAGTTGGCCACTGGGCTCAGGAACCACATCTTTCAGATAAGAAGCTGGAACCAGATGAGTGGAAACCAGCGTTTCACATTTCACAGCCCATGACAATTTATAGAAAGGAAGGAAGGGAGGAGAGAAGGAAGGAAACACAGACCCTGCACTGCGAGCTTTTCGCAGCAATGCTTTCATTTTATATGATTTCATTTCAAAATGGACATTTGGACATGTTAACACCCTCAAATAATGACAAATGCCATTTCAGAACAAAAGGCAGTTGCTTTCTGACACATTTGCCACGTGCTCAGCCTGCTCAACCCTGTGCTGGCGCAGACTCCTCCCCAGACCCCCGAGAGTGGGGGCCCACACATTCCATCTGTTTCCTTCCTAACCCTTTGGGAGTTCTCGTGTGTCTGCTGGTTTTCTTGTTTCAAGGCCTTCTTCCCCTGGCCAACTGGCAACTCCCTGAAGGGAAGGTGAATGTCACTCACCACTGTCTCCTTGGCACCTTGGCCAGTGCCCGGGACAGGGGAGAGCCTGAAAAATACCTTAGTAAATAGATGTGGGAAAAGGGTGAAGGGCTTGTGAAAAGATCACAGCCCTTCACCATCCTGTGTTTAGAAGCCCAGGTGTCTCTACCAAGGAGTCCTCCCACTAGAGAGTTCTGAGTTTGAGAATGGAAGCGCAGCTGGGGCCTGCCTTTGAAGGGCCAGTCCCCACTTATTTCCCAGGTAAGGCACAGGAGCACCTTGGGGTTCATCCACCTGATTTATTTTATTTTTTTATTATCATCATTTTTTTGAGATGGAGTCTTGCTTTGTTGCCCAGGCAGTGGCGTGATCTCGGCTCACTGCAACCTCCGCCTCCTGGGTTCAAGTAATTCTCCTGTCTCAGCCTCCCGAGTAGCTGAGAGTACAGGAGGCTGCCACCACACCTGGCCAATTTTTGTATTTTTAGTAGAGACGGGGTTTCACCATATCAGTCAGGCTGGTCTCAAACTCCTGACCTCAGGTGACCCACCCGCCTCGGCCTCCCAAAGTGCTGGGATTCCAGGCGTGAGCCACCGCACCTGGTCCATCCATCTGGTTTAAAGGAAGCACACATGGACAACATCCCACTCGCCTCAGCCCCTGCGGACCCAAAAAAACATTTCAAACCAGACCCTCCGGCCAAGATGGCAGCTGGAACCAGGTCAGGGGGATGGTGCCAAGAAATCCTGGTGACCACGGAACTGTTGGGGAAGAGCCAGTGCTGTGACTCTACTGTGGCCTCCAGCATCTGATTTATGGCTGAGAGGACTCTGAGAAGGGATCGGATTCTGCAACTTCTGGGCAAGTTGTACACACTGCTGATTTTCCCCTTCTCGTGTAACTGAGTATCGGCGCCATCTCAGTGAGCAGAACATTCCTACGAATTAAGAGTATCAACCGCGATGGATTTCCTGTTGCTAGGCAACCAGAGGCTGCCGCTAAAGTAAACAATTCCCCCCCGACCCCTAGGATGCTAGTGTGGAATTGCAGGGATTGCAGAGGTTAAGGGTCTGCTGCAGAAGTGCCTGATGAGGAAATCGGCAGCTCATGAATTCTTAATTTTTGAACAAGCAACCATTTTGGCTTACAAGGTGCTTCCCAGGGATTCACCCCATCCTATCTCTCCTCATTTTCCGTCAGGTAAAGGTTATATAGCATTATCCTTAAAGACTGGGAAACTTGAGGCATGGACAGACATAGGAGCTTGACCAAGGTCACGGAGCTCACACATCACCGAGCCAGGGTTCCAAACCACATCTACTGAATGCCACACTTTGGAAGTCGCCAGACAGGCTCATGAACTTGTGGTCTAAGTCAGAACCTCTGGACCTTGGCTTTAGGAGGCTGGGAAAGGGAAATCCCGTGATGCATTACCTCTTTAAATAAAAGGTGGGGACATGTGTAGGCCTGGATTGGCTGTTCCCAGAAGGTAGGGGAGGGTAGTTAGAAAAGAGATATGTCACCCCCCAAACCCTGGTGATTAAGGGTTTTTCCCCTGATTATAGAAGTTATACATTTTTCACTACAAAATGTAAATATAGATCTAGATATAAAGATACATATATTAACAATAAAAAATTATAAAGAAAAAATGAAAATCACTCACAATATCACCACTGAAGAGAATCACTGTTAAAATGTGGGTGAATTTACTTCCTGCCCATTCTTTGATCCTTGTTTTATAAAGCTAGGACAAAAACATAGGGGTAATTTGGCAGGGTGATTACACGCTTAATGTCTGGTTCTCCCAGTAGGCTAAGGAGCTCCTCTGAGCCCAGTCTTATCTGTTTTACGGTCTTATGAGGGCCAGAGGTTCTGAGACGTGAGGGCCTTGTAGGAAGTTCCACAGCAAGTGCCAGGAAGAGCCTGAAAGAGAACTCTACTCTTTCAACTCCCCCTCACTTCTCCTTCCCATATATTTTTGACCAATGACCTGACCAGGAGCTGGAATAACCGTTCATGATGACAGTGACCACGTATGAAATGCACTCTTTGAGGTAGGGACAACTTCTCATACCATGCCTCTGCTCAAGAACCACCTACGGATGTCTGTTATAAACAGAGTAAGTTCCAATGCCCTCACTGCATCCTATGGGGCCCTCGCCCACTGCTCCCTGTTCCCCACTTCTCCAGCATCGACCCTCATGGATCACTGCATGTGGCTGACAGACTCTGAGGTACCCCTCCCAGGATCCCCGCCTCCTGGTGTTCATACCCTTGTGTGAGCCCCTCCCCTTGGGTGCAGGCAGAGACTTGCTTTCATCCAATAGAATGTGGCAAAGGGGATGGGATGTTATTCCCCTGCTGCATCACATTATAGAAGACCCTGCCTTGCTAGCAGGCTCACTCTGGAGATGCTCCTTGCTGGCTTAATGAAGCAAATGGCCACGAGAAAGCCCATGTGGCAAGAAACTGCAGACAGCCTCTAGGCTGGACTCCAGCTGACAGCCAGCAAGCAGCCAGGGCCCTCAGTCCTCCACCCCAAGGAACTGAATTCTGCCAACAACCCGTGAGGTTGGAAGCAGATTCTCCCGCCGAGCCTCCAGTTGAGAATACGGCCCACCCAATACCCGGATTGCAGCCTTGTGAGACTCTATGCAGAGGACCCCCATCAACTGGGCCTGGATTCCTGACTGATGAAAACTGTGAGAGATTTATATTATTTTAAGCCACTAAGTTTGTGATCATTTGTTATGCAGCAGTACTAATTAATGCACTGCCACCACACCACTTTTCAGCCTCACTCTCTGCCACCCGGCCACAAAGACCTCCATGTGCTTTCTGAAGTAAGCCGAGCACAGCACACTCCGTCCTTAGGCCTTCACACTTGTTGTTCCCACTTCTGGCATGTTTTTCCTTCCCCCAGATATCTACACAGCTCTGGGCTTCATTTCATTCTTCTGCTTCTATGTTCCCTCCTCAAAGAGGGCTTCCCTAAACTCTTGTGTAAAGTATACATGTCCCCCCACATCCATGCCTATCTCCCCAGCTTTGCTTTACTTTTCTTCACAGCACTTACCACCCCTGATATTAGACTGCTTTTGCTGTTGTTTATAACTTCTCTTCCCAACTCCAACTAGAAAGTAAATGGTCTGTTCTCTGATGAATCTCCAGCACATAGTAGGCATGCAACAAGCATCTGCCGAGGAGATAGATGGTGTCATTAAATCCTTACCACATCTTTAACAACTGGATGGAAGGGGAAATTAAAGCTCAGAGAGGCCACGTGATTTACTCAAGGTCACACAGCAAGTAGGTGGCAAAGTCCAGATGCAAGGCCAAGTCTGCTGGACCCTACCTTTGCACCATACAGCCTCCCTCCACTTCCTAAGGCCTCCTCTGTAACCAGGGAGGCCTGCTTCTGATTCGGGGCTCCTTGCAAGAGAAGGCAGCCTGCCAAGCCTGCATCTTCCTGCAGCCTTCCCAGGGTGAGCCCCATCAGGGGGGCCTCGGCTCCCCCTTCTTACTATGTAATTGCCTTTCTGACAACCCCAGGCAACGAGCATTTCTTCCATAAATAGCTTCCAAGCAGCATCCCCAGAATTCCCAACTGAGAAAAGATGAGCACAGATGCCCAGAAGGCCCATTACGACACTGCCTAAAACCCATATTAATTGTTCCTCCACTGCTTCTCAGTTGGGGTCTGGGGGTGGTGTGCAATGGTTGGTGCTTCTCTCTGCCTAAGCACTGAAGTTGCTTTTTCCCTTTCCCTCAGAGGGAAGACGAGGAAGGGGGTGGGATTCCCAAGCACCCAAAGACAAAACATCTCCCCGAGATCTCTGGAAGCCTCGTGGGTCATGGGAGTACCTGGCACATGGCAGACACTCAATAAACGTTGCCCACCTAGAGAAACGCAGGCACCAAGAGCTGCTCAGCAACACTGTGGTGGGTTGAAGAGATATGGGCCTGGATGTCTTCAAAGAACTCTGAATTTCTTTGAAGAACTCTAGTATTTGAAGGTTGGTGTTTGTTTTTTACCATTGCAGGTTCCGGTCCATCTCTAGGATGAACCAACGGATGAATAAATGAGTGAACATATCAAAATCAGAGATGGTGCTGTACATGAGAAAAGGTGAATGTTCAACTCGGGGATCCTTAATCAATCTAAACAAAAGGAGCAGAGTTAATCCAAAAGGGTGGCTCATGCTTCAGAGAAGGAGAAAATGGACTTGGGCAGATTTATTTCTACAAATGAATTGATAAATATCTTGTTAAGACTGTGTCAGGCAGACCACACTGCGAGGCACACACATCCAAAGTCACTCCCTACAGAAGGATTATATACCCCTCTCGGATTCAGGTACAGTCATGTGACTTGCCCTAGCCAATGAAATGCAAGCAAAAAGTGATGTCACTCACTTCCAGGCAGAAACTTTAAGAGCCATGATTAGCCATGATCTCTTTCCATCAACCATGCAGCCGGCTGTTCCCCCAAGCAACCTATTCCATCAACCTAGGCCACCAGAGTAAAGACGACATGGAACACAGACACAGTCAATGACTGTGGGCATTTAGAATGCTCAAAAAATAAAAAACAAAACCTATTTTTCTGTTTCAAGCCACTGAAGCTTTGAGAGCCATTTGTCACTGCAGCACAACCTAGCTGATCCCGACAGATACAGAAGCAAACGATTTTTAGACAAGTACAAGAAAAATGAGTCATTGTACACTGAATATCTACTGCAGGACAGCCATTCACTGGGCATATTTAAGTGGAGGAACTTTTGAGGTAAACAGGCCTCGGTTCTAATTCCAGCTCTGCCACTCTTTGGCTGTGTGACATATTAGACATGTTAGGCCTAAGCCACTTAACCTCTCTGGGCCTCAATCTCCTCCACTGTAAACTGTTTACTTACTGGCAACTTTCCCAGCTGCAGGCAGGTACTGGCAGGAGGACAAACTCTCCCAGAAAGGGTTGGGCAACTTTTATTTTGCTTTGAAGGAAAATCACTTGATGAGGACACGATGGTAAATAACGGTGACTGAGCAAAAAGTGAAAGATACACTCACAGAAGTTGGTAAATTGTGCCCCACTCAATTCCTCAGCACATGTCCAGTTACCTAATGATCAGGGACAGCTTTGAAAATTAGGCAGGTATACAAAAGTGACTCTTTAAGAAACAAGAGATTAATCTCAAATGTTCTTGTTTACCGCCTGTTTTTTAACCTCAATTACTGGCCATTATGTAATTCTCCCAAACGGAGGGAAACAAAGGACAGTCTTCATGAATAATAACCATTCCATGATTCCATGACACTTTCCTAAATTTAGCCTCTGACCTTTACAGAGAGGTGTTACCACAGGCCTGGTAATACAGGACAGAGTATTCGGACTGTGAGATTTGGTGACTGTTATTCCTATTCTTGCTGAAATCATGTCCTCCTGTTCCCTGATTGAAAAAAAAAAGTAATAATTTCATGTTGGAAACACAAAGGGTTACCCTTTTGAAAAGAGCAAAGATGAAAGTAGAAAGTAACACTCCCTTGCCCATGGCAGACATCAATAATCAATTACAGAACTGAGCTTAGATAATCTCAGAGAATCCCTAACACTGCACCCCAGGCAGCCACTCCCAGTCATTTGGAGTTAGCAGATGTAGGGAAAGCCACTTAGTACTCTGCTATAGGCTCACCAGCTGGTTATCTTTGATCAGAATAATAGGATTACGGAGCTGAAAGGTATTTGCATCTAGAACTCCCAGCCTCTGCTTGCTTAACCTCACTATTTCACATTCCCTAACACCTGAAGTATCCATATCACTCTGAATGCGTCAAAAATGTACCCTTTTGATGGGACACTCACTACTTGTCTAACCCCAACTAAGGAAAAGTTTCTCTTAGGTTTTTAAAGGAAAAACCATTATTGGTTTAAGTTCTGCCTTGAGAGGCACGATATGCTACATTCACCTACCCCAGGGATCCTCTCAAAGGTCTACAGCTCTGCCCCAAGCTTCATCTCTGCCAGGATACAGACAAGAATTTTTAGCTATAATCAGAATATACAAGAAAAGGTGACATGCAAAAGAGGCTCAGAAACCTGTGAGACCATGTCCCTGTGGTACAAATGGGACAATGGAGGCAAAAACAGGGGCAGGATTTTCTGGGTACTGCCACAGAAATCCCAGCAGGGTACTGCCCAGAAATCCCAGGCTTCCTGACTCATGGTTTAGGGCTATTTGCATGATGCCAAGCTCTGAATTCACATTATCCCTTCTCCCCTTTGAGAACATAATCAGGAATGCCACAGCCTAGTTCAGTGCAGAAAAAAGCATGAGCTCAGAATCAGACAGACCTGGGTTCAAATTCTGATGCTTACTGGCTGTGTGATCTGGGTGAAGCCCCTTGATGTCTCTGAGCCTTGATTTCTTCGTCTGAAAAGCAAGGATCCTAATGCTGATTGTGTGTGTCTGTATGACAGAGAAAGAGACATTTAAAATCAAGAATGAAATGAAAGATATATAAAAGGCATATGAAGCAGGGTAGATACCTAAGGAACGTGAGCTCCCTCCCTATCTTCCTCCTCTAAATAGGGCCAGGGAAGTTTCCTACTCAGAGCTCAAGTTAGCTGCAGAGTACACAACTCCGGGATAGGTTGTGCTCCTGGTCTCAAGTGCAAGCCCTAGTTCAAATGCTGATTCTGTAGCCTGCCAGCTGTGTGACCTTGGGCAAGCCATTTCACCTTCCTGAGCCTCAGTTCCCACAATTGTAAAGCAGGATGATAATACCTACCTCACAGGGTGGCTGCAAAGATGAAAAGCATCAGAGGACTTGAAGCATTCAGCACAGTGCCCTGGGCACATAGTAAGTGCTCAATGCACGTCAGCCATCACTACTGTGGTGATGCTGTCATGACGCGGCTGCTGTCTGACTTTGCAGTGAACTGGAAATGTAGTACCAAAGAGGACAGCCCAGGAAGACGCGCTCTCCCTGTCCTTTTCCGGAGCTGACACCCACCAGACGGCCACGTGAGGAGCAGAATCACCTTGTTTTTGTAGCTGCCATTTTATTACAATAACATCTAAAAGGTCGTATTTCCCCAATTAAGAGGCGTTAATTAGTCACATGTCTGACTGCAATTCTTTAGACTTTGAGAGTGGGAAGGAAATTTCGGAAGTGTGAATGCAGAGGGAAGAATAAACAGCCAATGCTACACAAAGAAACATATAAAAATCCCAAAATTGGCCAGGCCAGTGGCTCGCGCCTGTAATCCCAGCACTTTGGGAGGCTGAGGCGGGCGGATCACGAGGTCAGGAGATTGAGACCATCCTGGCTAACACAGTGAAACCCCGTCTCTACTAAAAATACAAAAAATTAGCCGGACATGGTGGTGGGCGCCTGTAGTCCCAGGTACTCCGGAGGCTGAGGCAGGAGAATGGCGTGAACCCGGGAGGCAGAGCTTGCAGTGAGCCGAGATCGCACCAATGCACTCCAGCCTGGGCGACAGAGCAAGACTCAGTCTCAAAAAAAAAAAACTCCCCAAATCCATGCAGGGAAAGCCACTGGCACTAACAGCCCAAAGTGCAGGCTAGCCCTCAAATCCTTGTGAATATAAATGAAATGATATGGGGCAGGGATAGGGACTGTCACAAACAAATGCCTGATTGTAATGTTACGTCAACCCTTTGGCAACTCAATGAATCTACCCAGAACTCAGTGGTCACCCCTATAAAATGGAATGCATGTGTGATGTTTAGGATAACTGCTAACATGTATAGAGTGTTTGTTACGCGACACCGTGCTAAGTGCTTTACCTGTATTATCTCATTTAATCTTTACATCAGGTCTGCCCATATATTATTATCCCCAATTTACCTAAGAAGAAACTGAGGTTCAGAGAAGTTAAGGAGGTTACCACAGGTTACAGAGCTGGCAAGTGGTGGGTCTGGGATTTAAATTCTGGTCTGTCTCAATCCGAGCCTTGAAACCACTAGGCCTCCCAGCTTTGCAAAGCTGCAGAGTGGCAGCATGGCTAGGCTCCTGCTCTCCTGAGCCGCCTCGACTCTCTGGGCTGGAGGCAGCACGGTCATCTGAGCTTTATTGCTCATTTCACAACCCCAACCTGGATGACAGAACAGACAACATGACTTCTACTTTGATCTGTGCAAGTCAGAGACATTTCACTACTATTTCCAAGGTCACTGTGGGGATGCTTTTGTTTGACAAATTGATAAATGCAAAAAATAAAATGCCAGTACTTTTAAAAACAATAATGAAAAAAACCCTATGCATCATATGCCTATAAAAGGTTTGGGAGAATCAGATTTCGGGTACACACACACACACACACACAAATACCAGGAGAGCAAGCACAGCTAGGGAGATGGACCCCACCCTCCTTAAAGTTCTTCCTGAATCGCCTGCCAGCCAAGCCCATGGTAAACACAAGAATCCAGCTGCCAAGCCCTCTGGCACATTCATTAATTAAACTCTATGGATTTGCTGTGTTCCCGGAAACCTCTATTCATTTCAATAATAACTGAAGGCCAACCAGGCTCAGGCTGAAAAAACAGCATGCAAGGTAGTCAGTCACAGGGGAGGGCAGCAAAAGGAAACCCAGCTCTGGGGCAAAGTTCTGCCTTCAGGCCTGCTCCAAAGAGGCCTTGTCACCTTGGCCAAGTTGTTTCTTTGTCTGGGCTGAGGCTCTCTTCTCTAAATAAAGGGGGTCCTGGACCAGATGGAAGGTTACCCTTGTGGAATCTCAGGCCCTCTCAGGCGTGTATTTTTACATCTGGAAGGGACACCAATGTCCAGACTGAAGGTGATGTACACATCTATGCATGTACCTTCCTCTCCGCCCAATAAAAATGGAGGAGGGGCAGGATGCGGTGGCTCACACCTGTAATCCCAGCACTTGGGAGGCCGCAGTGGGAGGATCGCTTGAGTCCAGGAGTTCAAGATCAGCTTGGGCAATATAGCAAGACCCCATCTCGGCCGGGTGTGGTGGCTCATGCCTGTAATACTAGCATTTGGGAGGCCGAGGCGGGCGGATCACAAGGTCAGGAGATCGAGACCATCCTGGCTAACACAGTGAAACCCTGTCTCTACTAAAAATACAAAAAATTAGCCGGGTGGGGTGGCGGGCGCCTGTAGTCCCAGCTACTTGGGAGGCTGAGGCAGGAGAATGGCGTGAACCTGGGAGGTGGAGCTTGCAGTGAGCTGAGACCGCACCACTACACTCTAGCCAGGGCAATGGACTGAGACTCTGTCTCAAAAAAACAAAACAAAACAAAACAAAAAAACAAAATCCATCTCTACATGAAAAAAATTTTAAAAATTCGCCAGGCACCATGGTGGGTGCCTATAGTCCCAGCTACTCGGGAGGCTGAGGCAGGAGGGTTGCCCCAGCCCAGGAGTTCGAGGCTGCAGTGAACCATGATTGCGCCGCTGCACTCCAGCCTCCACAACACAGCAAGACTCTGTCTCTAAAAACAAACAACAAAATAAAAATAGAGGAAGAAGGAACTAACATTGACTATATAAAGACAATTCGAAGAACATTCTTTTGATGGAAGCTAATCTATCTACTTCTAAAAGGAAAACAGAATGACCAGGCCCATTTAAAGTATGTTACGCAAGATACGACCCAGCTTAATGCTTCGTGAATTCTGCGGTCAACACACGCTACTGAAACCTTCCAGTTAGCGGCACATTTCTCCCCAAGACTTAGCATTTCTGAAAGTGGACATCTTACCATTGGTGTGTATGTTCAGTGTAGTGAGATTTCCCCATTCAAGCCAGTGAGCAAATCTGCAACAATTCTCTCAGCAGGGAGTCAAGGACCATGTCTGGAGGTTCCTAATGCAGATTTGCATAATAAAAGGCTCTGAAAAGTCCTGCATTAAAAATACTGTTTAACCAAGTGGTATTCTTTTTTTTTTTTTTTTTTTACCCAGGCTGGAGTGCAATGGTGCAATCTCGGCTCACTGCAACCTCCGCCTCCTGGGTTCAAGCGATTCTCCTGCCTCAGCCTCCCAAGTAGCTGGGATTACAGGCATGCGCCAACATGCCCAGCTAATTTTTGTATTTTTAGTAGAGATGGGGTTTCACCACGTTGGCCAGGCTGGTCTCCAACTCCTAACCTCAGGTGATCTGCCCGCCTTGGCCTCCTAAAGTGGCGGGATTACAGGCATTGGTATTCTTTATTCATGGAACACTCATCAACACGCCAGGTGTTGCCATGAAGAACTCTGGGAAATGTCCGGGCTGTGAAAGGGAGGGGAACCTGTAACAGGGACCTTCAGTAGAGAGACAAGGTGGGACCAGCCGGCGGGGTCTAAGGTCACTTCCAAGCCCTGATACTCAGGAGATGTATCTATGAAACGTCCGCTTGGACTCACCAGCCCCACAACAGATACCATTCACACGATTCTCACATGCTTCCCAACAGACTCCTCAACACCTTACAGATAAAGAAACTGAGGCTCCGAGAGGGGCAGAAACTTGCCCCCGGGTCGCTCAGGAGGTAACTGGCAGATCTGGGATTTGATCTGGGCTTTTTCTTATTCCACAGCCTGTGTTCCTTCTGCTATGCCACCTGACCCCAGTGGGTCTCAGCCCTGGCTGCACCTTAGAATCACCTAGGAGCTTTTAAAACTCCAGTCGCCTGGACTGCATCTCAGACCAATTATGTCAGATATCTAGGAGGTGGGGCCCGGGTACTTGCATTGTTTGAGAACCTCCGTTCTCTAACAATAGTTTGCAAACTGGAAGGGTGACAGCTTTAGTAAAGGTTTTGGAAACAATGCAAGTTCCCGCTTACAGATTACATGTGTCTTAGTAAGTTGCACTGATTTAAAACAAGTGGGGATCCAAGAAGGGATAAATGTATCTGTTTTCTTTGAAAAGCGTGACTTCAGTCAATTCTGGGAATAATATAACAGCACTCATAAACATCTCCCAGACAACTATCTCAGCCATCACCACCACCATAATCACAACAACAATGGCTAACAGGTGTTCCTAATGGCCAATGCTGCGCTAAAGAGTTTCACACGCATCACCTCCTGTCATCCTTACAACAACCCTATGCGGTTATGCCCCAGCCATCCCCTTCAGAGAGGAAAACAGTGAGGCACCCAGGGGCAAAGTAAACTGCCCACAGCCACCCAGCCGGCAGATGGCAGAGCTGGGATCTGAACAGGGAACCAGGCTGCTCCCAACCTGAGATCCTTCTGTGAGAAGAAGGATGGCATCACCCTGTTCTCAGACAGCAGAGAAAACTGTCTCCACCACACGGCTCCTCCCTGACTCTGCCCCACACAACAAACAAAACAGTACACACGCAACAGGCAGGCGGGCAGCCAGGGCTGAAGGTGGCCACCAGCACTGAATGGCTTCCTAGGGTGACATCAGCCTAAGCCCATGCAAATGGCCTGTGCACCTGACCAGGCCAGGGACCTGGAGAGTGACTTCATCCCTAACTCTCCCTCAGGGATGAGCAGCCCCGTGCCACATGCCAGGCCCCTGAGGGAGAAAACCTGAGCCAAAGACCCTAGTCCCCTCAGAAGCAGCAGGGACCTTGCTAGGCCCATGGGTGTGGGCACTACCTGTGAGCTGAGGAGGTACCAGGCATGTGCCGGGCACCTTATGCATCCTAAGCCCCAAACCTGTGCAGAACTCCAGTTCTGCAGAGGGTGCCATGGAGGCAGGGAGGGAAAAGGGACCTCCCTAGGCTGCGGGTGTGTCCCCTGAGCATGGCCTCAGCTCTCCGGGGCTGGAAAACACCCAGATGGCACCCTCCTCAACACGCAGGGAAATCACCATAGGAAATGCTAACAACTCTGAGTTGGAAGCCCAGTCTCTTCCAGAGCAGTCCCTGTATGTCACTGGGCAAGGCCCCCACCCTGTTTGAAAGTCTCCTCATCTCTGACTGGGAGTGGTGGCCAGCACCACATCACCGGTTTTCCACTTCCTTTTTCATTTTTGAGCTTTACAAAAAAAAAAAATCTCTTTAAGCAAAATCACATTAGTCCAATATATTAAAAACTTCAAGGAGCAACCTTGGTTTGGGGTGTGGTGGGTAAGTTATGGGAGCTGGGCCCTGGAATCTTACCTCTGTCCTCCTGGTCACCCATGCCTTGCCCCCGACATTCAGGCCTGGGACTCTAAGCCTCTAAGCTGTGCTATTTCCCCAGGAGGGACAGGCTTAGAGGGCAGCTGGGAGAGGAGCTCTCCACCCAGAGGCTGGGTCGCCTGTGCCGCAGGTACCGGGGAAGGCACAGAGCAGTGCCTGAGCTCCAAGTGGAGGCCCAGACACCAGGGAAGCAGGGAGTATAGAACTCATCTAGATGTTTACGATTCCTCACCCTTGTCTTTGACAGTGTCCCCCACCCCTCATAGGATGGGGCTTCTTCTTTTAGCATTTGCCTGTATGGAATCTTTTCAAAGTGTTTAATTAAGTTTTCAGAGTGTGACAACTCTCTATCTCTTTGCAACTGTATCTCATACATTTATATAACAGCTAATCAGGTTATGTAATGACGATTACAAGTAGTACAATTGGCGTAAAGAGGTTTGGGATCAAATACGATGGATTCTCAGTACACATTCTTTAACCCACTCATTCATTCAAGAAATGTTTATTGAGTGCCAGGTAAGAGGGGACTAAGTGGAAACGGGCTAAAGGAACTTTCTTGGGGAGATGAGAATGCCCTAGATCTTAACAGGGTGTGGCCTACACGAGTGTATGCATTTGTCAAAACTCAAGCTATACCTTCACGATATATGCCTTTTGCTGTACGCAAATCATACCTCCAAAATATTTATGTGTTACCGTTTATTTATTTATAATATTCTTATAAGATAGCAGTGAATATAATCATATTGATAATAATCGCTTATTTATTTAAAAATTTTTTTATAGAGATGACATCTCACTCTGTTGCCCAGGCTGGTCTCAAACTCCTGGGCTCAGGCGACCCTCCTGCCTCAGCCTTCCGAAGTGCTGGGATGACAGGCATGAGCCACTGCACCCTGCCTGGTAATAAGCACTTTCAGAGCCAACTATGTGCCAGGCACTGTTCTAGGAGCGTTGTATACATCAATAGATGTATTCTTCACAACATCTCCATGACATATTGTTATTTTCTCCATCTTAGAACTAGGGAAATCACCGGGCATGGTAACTTGCACCTATAATCATAGCTACTCGGGAGGCTGAGGCAGGAAGAGTGCTTGAACCCAGGAGTTCTAGCCTGAAGTGAGCCATGATCGTGTCACTGCACTCCAGCCTGGGGAACAGGGCAAGACCCTGTCTCAAAAAAAAGGGAAAAGAAAAAGAAAAGAAAGAAGGAAACTGAAGCACAAATGCCATCAAGCAAGTTGCTTAAGTCACACGCTGGTAGGTTGCAAAGCTGGGAAAAGCTGTGATTCAAACCCAGGCCTTCTGGCTCCGCAATCTGTGGTTGGTTTTTTTCTTTTTTTCTTTTTCTTTTTGAGATGGAGTCTTGCTCTTGTCACCCAGGCTGGAGTGCCATGGCACGATCTTGACTCACTGCAACCTCTGCCTCCCGGGTTCAAGCGATTGTCCTGCCTCAGCCTCCCGAGTAGCTGGTATTACAGGCATGTGCCACCATGCCCAGCTAATTTTTGTGTTTTTAGTAGAGATGGGGTTTCGCCATGTTGGCCAGGCTGGTCTCAAACTCTCGACCTGTGATCCCCTGCCTCTGCCTCCCAAATTGCTGGGAGTACAGGTGTGAGCCACCGCACCCAGCCCAGAATCTGTGCTTTTAGCACTAACTAGTTTTTTTTTTTTTTTTTGACTCTGCAAAATAGGGAGCTCGCCCCCCCACCCCCGTACTGTCCTCATGGCACTCCATGCTTGGTGGAGAAACATAACAAAGGACCTCTGACTTGGCTCAAAGGACTGACAGAACACAGACAGCAGGGAGAACAGAACCCCCGGCCTCTACATCCAGGGCCCTGGAGCTAAGTGTGGTTGCCTCTCTTGGTCTCCATTCTCAGGAGGATTGTGAGGGTTAAGTAACTTCCAATGTCAGGTATGTGAATGCACCCGGTACTGCAGCTGGCACACAGCAGGTGCTTGACGGGGGTAGGTTAGCTGCATAAATGAACCGAGGACAGAATCCAAACCAGCTAATCAGAAGCCTTGCGTTATATTACTTCAGACAGGATTCCAGATTCGCTCCGGGGAAGACTGCCTCACTCCAATCCCACACAGCCACATAAACGGAGATCTGTGAGTCTGGCATTGCTGTGAGAATCTTCAGGTCTAAAGTAATGGCTTATGCAGGTGCACAGAGATGGGGCTGGGGCACCCACAGAAGAGCCCCAACAGCCTGGAGGGTACCAATTAGGGGAGTGAGAACAAAACCAGATTTTCTCTGGTTGGTCATGACAAGGACTGACCATTGAGCTCTTGAGACTGGACCATAATAGACCCACAGTCTTCTGCAGTCCTCAGAGAAGGGAGACTTGCTCTCATGGATACAAGTTGCTGCTGAACAGGAAATTCAGATTTATAATCTTGAGCCTCTCCAAATCATGTTCCTGACAAGAAAGCACAGCTCTGAGCCCTCATCATCCACCCAGCACCCGGCTTGCAGCCAGCTAAGAGTTTGGCATCTGTTCATGCATTGGTCCATGCATTCATTCATTCATCCATCAGATACGTATTTATTTATTTATTTTTATGAGCATGAAGAAACATTAAGGAGATTGGTCTTTAAAGGGCGGTGTCCACATAACCATCTTTACATGGGGCTCACCTATAGCTCTTGCCGCACAAGCAGATTCTGGGGCCCTCCTAAGACCCCCAAGGCACCTGCCTGGTACTCTCCTCATGGCACCAGGACCCAAGACATATCTGATGCCCATCCAAGTTTGAGTTCAATCTTCACATCTTTAGCCCTCTGTGCCTGCAAGGATATCACAACTCAAAGAAGTTGAGGCCCTTGGCCAAGGTTTTAGATGTCAGAAGTGTGGTGCTAGGATTTGAACTCAGGCCCATCTGTACCCGTTGTCTCCTCCTCCACCCCCATCCCAGCAATCAGACACCACTGAACCACAGCAGCCGCTTCACCACGATTCAGCTCAGTAAACCATTTTCAACCAATGGCACTCAGTTATTGAAAATCCATGGGGCTCCACGTCCCATGAAAAGATTAGGAAACTCACTAAGTAGATCTCTAATGACCTCCATTCTTTTTTCATCTCCCCCACAAAAGGACTTGTATTTATGCACAAGAAGAGAAAAAAAAATCCAACATAGGATATGAAAAATCTCCAACTGTTCAGCCCCCAGGCGTATATAGGAATGCCTCCTACTTCACCCTTCCTTCCTAATTAGCCGTGGCTGTTAATGACACACAAATATGCTTTGATCATCAAGTAGCAACTTGGTGTGGGGTGGGGTAGGATGGGATGGGAAGAATCTTGCAAGGGGGTCAGGGAAGCCAAGTGGACACAAAGGAGGCCGGGAAGAAGACGATGGGGCTGCTGGCTCTATGCCAGGCCCACGTGTCCACCTCAATCCCTTCTAACAACTGAAACACTGGAGGATGGGGGTCACTCTGGAGAGAAAAATGGCACAGTTTGAAGAAGAGGCTTAACCCACTTAAAACACCAGCGGAACCTGTGCCACGGGTCCATCATTCCAGGCAGAGGGAACAGCCTGTGAAAAGCTGGGAGGAGGGAATGTCGCCGAGCCGTGAGCAGCCCCGGTGGTCCAAAAGGGAGGCCAGGCAGGGTGAAGTTACTGAGCCCCTACCATGTGCCCAGCACACTCGTTACCGTATGGAATTCGCACCACCATGAACAGTATTATGATTCCCTTTTTACAGATGGGGAAACTGAGGCTTGCTCAAAGTCTTGCTCAAAGTCACACGGCTAGTAGACAGGGGAGCAGGGATTTGAATCTGAGCTGATTTTACTGCAAAGATCTTAACAGGTCACACCACAACCTCTAAAAACATATGGGGAAACTGAGGCCCATAGCCAGTGTCATGGAGAAGACATCGATTCAAAGCTGCACAACTGGGATACACATATGCTCACTTTTCTAAAAACCCAAAAGCAGGGATGGAGTCTCGTTATTTTTAACACATCACACAGCTGACTACAGGGCTTTCTGCAAATGAGAGGAGCTCAATAAATGTCTGTGGCTCAACTCCAAAGGATGTCAAAGTTGAGAATCATCTAGCCTCCAATGCCTCAACAATGAATTTAGGAACCCAAGCTCCAGTCCTGTGTCTGTCATCAACTTGCTGTGTGACCTTGCATAGGTCTCTCTCCCTCTCTGGGCCTTGGCTTCCTCAGCTGTAACAACAACAACAACAACAACAACAACAACAACAACAAAGAGTGAACCAGAAGGATCTAGAAGTTCTGACAACCAAGGCTCAGGAACTCCTCCTTGAAGAACAATTCCGCACCAACCTCGTGTCCCTCAGCTACCTGTTTACATGGGCACCTAGGGCTCATTTAAAAACATTTATGGATAATGAAACTCTATACATCATCTGCCAGCATGGCTACCTTTGTATGCTCTTCAAATGCAGCACCAGAGACTCCAGAACATCCCAGGCTTTTCCTG
This sequence comes from Piliocolobus tephrosceles, assembly GCF_002776525.5. Taxonomy (NCBI): domain Eukaryota; kingdom Metazoa; phylum Chordata; class Mammalia; order Primates; family Cercopithecidae; genus Piliocolobus; species Piliocolobus tephrosceles. Next base: position 5,608,121 of record NC_045452.1, read on the forward strand.
CCAAGATGTCTGCAACGTGGCTGCCACATGCAACCCTCATCCTTCCCAAAGCCGAAGGCAATTACCAAGAAGAAAAGAACAGGCTCCTAGCTACGAATTAAGGAATTACCGGTGTTAAATCATAGGTGTGCCCAGGGAATGGCTGTTTCTAGAAATCAGGCTGGCGCTGCTGGGAACGTGAGGTACTGGATAACTTCTGGCTTTGGCAGAAAGCAAATATTTGGACGTGGAGCCAGGAGACGAGGGACTGGGAATTAATAGACCGTGAAGAGTATTTCCAAACACCAGAAAATCTGCCCCGCTCTGAACCTCCCCTTTGACAGGTGATAACTAGAACGACAATAAAAGCCACTGTTTATAAAGAACTATGTGCCCTCCACCAGCATCTCCTGTCATTCTCATAACAATTCTGTGAACTGATATTGTTTGCGCCACTTTGTAGCAAAAGCAAAACGCTTTATCAGAGCAGAGAGACTTGCCCAAAATTACACCAGGAATCAAAGGTTCTATGACCTAAAAGTTAGTGTATTCCAAAGGCCTACTACTAATGCTTTGGCCTTGTCCAGAATCTGTTGGGTAAGGCCACATGGTTACTTAAGGCCTGGCAGGGGTATGAACTCACATCCCAGGTTGAGCTCTTACGATCCACATCAGTGATTCTCAACCAGGGGTGACTTTGCCCCCTACATTCGGCAATGGCTGGAAACATTTTCGGGCATCACAACTGGGGACGGGAAGGATGGTGCTGGCATCTAGTGGGCAGAGGCTGGGGAGGCTGCTCAGCATCCTATGGTGCCCAGGACAGCTCCCAATGACAGAGAATTATCCAGCCTCGAATGTCAATGTCACCATGGTGTGAAACCCAGGTCTACACCATGGTACCTCTCAGGAAACACACCCCAGATCTCTCAATCCACTTCCTCAAATGGGAGGCACAAGAAACGAGACATCAGCAGACCTGGGCTGGAGTCCATGCTTGGCTGACTATGAACTAGGTGATTCTGGGCAAGTCACCTCTCCCCAAGTCTCAATTTTTATCATTTGCAAAACAGACATGACACAGATAACACCTACTGGATGGGGATTTCTATAAGGATTTAAGACAGTCTGCTTAGCTTAATGGCTGGTACGTGGTCAATGCTTAAAATATGTTACTCTTTAAGCCTTAATTTCCCCATCTATAAAATGGGACAATAGCCTCCGCGCCTTGATGTGGCCCTCTAGTTTTGTCCTCTGAAATTTTTACAAAGAAGTCATATCTTCCCAGATGGCCTAGCTGCTAGATGCGAACAACCTGGAGAGGCGGCTGCTATAGACGGCCCCTGGACCAGCAGCTAACTTTGCATGAATACAAAATCAATGGTCAGGCGCAGTGGCTTACGCCTGTAATCCCAGCACTTTGGGAGGCTGATGCAGGAGGACTGCTTGAGCCCAGGAGTTCGAGACCACCCTGGGTAACATAGTGAGACCTCCATCTCTACAAAAGCTGCAAAAAATTTGCCAGGCATGACGACACATGCCTGTAGTCCCAGCTACTGGGGAGGCTGAGATGGGAGGATTGTTTGAGCCAGGGAGGTTGAGGCTACAGTGAGCTATGATCACAATGCTGCACTCCAGCCTGGGTGACAGAGTGAGACCCTGTCTCAAAACAAACACTTGGTGTTAAGTGTCTGAGAACTGGCAGTTTGTTACTGCAGCATAACATACTCTTATCTGACTACTGTGTCAAGGTTATAAGGATAGCAACTGTGCCTGGCATTTATTATGCACCTCCTAGGTTCCAGGCATCGTGCTGGGTACTTCACAAGGCAGCTGAGGCTTGCAGAATCAAAGTTACCTGTCTGAGGTCCCATAGCTAGCTAGTGGCAAAGCTGGGATTCAAACTAAGAACTGTCTGAAGGGAGAGCCAAGCTCTGAACTGTATTCAGCTAATTCTACGTGTACCCCTCTTTTCTTGCCATCAGCAGGAAAGAGCAGCAGAAGATACCAAACCTATGCTTAGAAAACAAAAGTCAGAAGTGTTCACAAACTCTGCAATTTTTAATTCTTAGTAATAAGGCATGCTTCAGACCCTCTTTCCAAGGGAGCAGGACAATCTGACAGGACTTCTCTGGACTAGAAATTGATGCTGGAGAAAAGCCACCATGCTCTTGTATCTCTGCATACAGGTCGCCGCTGTTTATGGCCCAGCTCTTACAATGAATGTTTGATGAGTTAAGTCGGGTAATGAGCACTTAGAATCCAAGAAACAAATTCCATCCCAAGCCGGGAGATTCATGCCAACTCCTAAAAGGGTGATCCGCTCAAAAGCCCCAGGCACCCTGACCCCAGCCTCTTTTATGGGCAAGAACACATGAGACAAGAAAGGCATCCACTGGGAATACCAACACCTACCACATTACAGACCACGGGCAGGTCTTCCTACCTCAGTTTACTCAACTGCAAGACAAGGGATTAAATAATACTCCCTGGCCATCCTCGGACTATTTCCACAAGCATAAGTGAGAAGAAATATGTACTAATTATCTCTGGCTGTGTAACAAATAGCCTTACAACTCAGTGGGCTGAAACAATAAACATTTATTATCTCACACAATTTCTGGAAGCCAGGGATCTAGGAAGGATTTCAGTGGATGGTCCTGGCTCAGGGTATCTCATGAGTTTGGAGTCAAGCTGTTGCCCAGAGGTGCAGTTTCACCTGCAGGCTGGAAGATCTGCTTCTAAGCTCACCCGTGTGCCTGTTGGCAGATTTCAGTTCCTTGCTGGTGGTGGACCGGAGGCTTCAGTTCCTCACCATATGGGCCTCTCTACAGGGCTGCTTGAGGGTCCTCAAGACACAGCAGCTTTCCCCAGAGTGAATGCTCCAAGAAAGGGAGGGAGTGACCAAGAGGGAAGCTGCAGTGTCTTTTGAAACCTCATCTCAGCTGGGTGCGGTGGCTCACGCCTGTAATCCCAGCACTTTGGGAGGCTGAGGCAGGCGGATCACAAGGTCAGGAAATCGAGACCATCCTGATTAACATGGTGAAACTCCGTCTCTACTAAAAACACAAAAAATTAGCTGGGCATGGTGGCAGGTGCCTGTAATCCCAGCTACTCGGGAGGCTGAGGCAGGAGAATCACTTGAACCCGGGAAGCGGAGGTTGCAGTGAGGCAAGATCATGCCACTGCACTCCAGCCTAGGCAACAGAGTGAGACTCTATCTAAAAAAACAAAATCCCTCATCTCAGAAGTAACACCATATATTCTGCAGGTCACACTGACCAACCCAGTATAGCATGGAAGGGGACTTCACAACAGTGTGAATAACTGAAGGCAAGAAACACTGGGGGGGCCACCTTAGAGGCTGTCTATCATGTTTGACTGCAACTTGACTGCAACTTGCCAACTACCATGTTTGACTGCAACTTGCAGTTCTGATCAAATAACCATGGTGATGATGATAATGACTGTACACTGAGATCCTACTGATACAGGACAGGCAAAGTGGGGCTCAGCCCAAGAGGGTTCTTGGCTTTGCCCAAGAAAGAATTCAAGGGCAAGCTGGAGATGGAAGAAAACAGCTTTACTGACGTGGCGGTGCTACGGTTCCATAGGCAGCTGAGGGCAGTTTTGGAGTCACATTTATACCCACTTTTAATAACATGTAGACTAAGGGACAGTTTATGCAGAAATCTCCAGGGAAGGGGTAGTCACTTTTGGGTCACTCGGTCATTTCCATGGAAAGGGACAGTAACTCCCAGGTGTTACCATGGCAATGGTAAGCTGACATGTCACACTAGTGAGCATGACTGATTGGAAAGCTGCTTCTGCCCTGGTTCTGTTTTTGCTAGTCCTCAATTTGGTCCGGCGCCTGAGCCCCCACTCTGGAGTCAAGTCCCGCTTCCTACCTCACTATTATGCACCAAGCCTTGCGCTGCAGTTCTACACACTGCGATTGTGGAAGGGATAATATTCTTGACTCCATTTTACAGAAGAGAAAACTGAGGCTTTAAAAAGGTACAAAAACTCCCCAAAGCCACATAGCAAGGAAGACGCAGAACCAGGATTCAAACTCACAGCTCTCAGATCCCACAATTCACCTGCTTAACCAGTGGCGTATACTGGAGCTGGCTTGTCCTGGTCCCCCAGGGACAACTGTAATTTTCAGGAGCCAGGTATTAAACACAGCCATTACTGAAGATTAAATGATCTAAACTTACAATTAAAGAAATCACATTAAAAGCAAAGGTAATAAATATTCACATCTCATCACTTCCTAATTACTTTGCCACATTTTATTATTTTCCATGGGCTTGCGGTCACTTATGTCTATTATATCTGTGTGGTAAAAATACTAAAGAGCAGTAATCTACTGCCCATCTTTCCCCAACTTTGTGTTTAGTGACAACTAGTTAGAAGCTTACAATTGGCTATGGTGGGAGTATTTATACCACCAAATTGGGCAAATGCTACCAATCAAAGTTTTTTCCCCAAGAAGACAGGGTTGTTAAACATTTTACCAGCACACCATTATCACTAATCTAATACATGATTTCTTTTGTAAGGGCTTCTCTTGCTAAAGACTCCATTCTTTTTTGCTTTTTTTTTTTTTTTTTTTTTGAGATGTAGTCTTGCTCTGTCGCCCAGGCTGGAGTGCAGTGGCGTGATCTCGGCTCACTGCAAGCTCCACCTCCCGGGTTCACGCCATTCTCCTGCCTCAGCCTCAGGAGTAGCTGGGACTACAGGCGCCCGCCACCATGCCCGGCTAATTTTTTGTATTTTTAGTAGAGACAGGGTTTCACCATGTAAGTCAGGATGGTCTTGATCTCCTGACCTCGTGATCCACCCGCCTCGGCCACCCAAAGTGCTGGGACTACAGGCGTGAGCCACCGCGCCCAGCCAACTGAAGACTCCATTCTTCGTGAAATCCGAAAACATAACACTCCCTGTGATGTGTATCAATCCAGATTTCCTTCCTGAAATTTCTGACTTCCTGATGTGGAAGCAAGAAGCATTTGTCTGAACAAAACATCTGAGATTAGAAAACGCAGGGAGAGGGAGAGAAAAGTGAAAGTAACAACGGGGCCTTCTGATCACAGAAAGGAACGTGAGCTTACTTAAACCTCGGGGACCTCTCAGAAATCCAGATGAAGAAGTACACACGCAGGCCCCGCCCCTGCAGGGTCACTCCTGATAGCCCAGAACGGGAAATGACCCAAATGTCCAGCCAGACAGGTTAATAAATTATGGACCATACAAATGTTGCAAGGGCATTAAAAGTGTCACAAAGACATATAAAATTTTCACATCTTTTAAAGGATATAAAGACACAGAGAGTTGGCAATTTTGTTTGGAAAAGGGGGGAAAAAAGACAAGAAGGAAATGCATTCCAATGCTAGGAGTGGTTTTCATCAATGTGATGTTAGGAGAATGGGTGGGTTTTGTTTTCTTTACGTTTTTCGGTATGTTCCAAGTATACATTGAGCACATCCTATTTTTTTGGTTGGGGAGAGAGGAAAGGAGATTAACATTATTTAAACAAAAGCAGATCCCTGAGGAGCACCGGAGCCCTCTGTTCTGCCCCTCCATTCACTCCAGGTCTCTCCCAGAGGCACCTACTCTGAGACCCAGTCTTTGGCCCGGGCTAGATCTATATATAAAGGAACCATTGTTCTCTGGGTGACATCATTGTGCTGCCAGGAGGGTGAAAGGAGACCTGAAATTGGGTGAGGCCAGCCCAAAAGAAAGCAGTCTGTCCGGCCTGTCTGGCGACACTGTAGCAGAGAATGAAGTGACATCATGCTGGCCTTTGGGGCTGAGTTTAAGTCTAACCCCTCGAATCCACACCCCAAGGTGAAGCCCGAGAACAGGGCACCTGGCAGGGCTCTGGACATGAGGTAGCAGGTGGCAATCGGCAGTCAGCAAAGGCAGCTGGAGATGGAGGAAGGGTGCACAGCAGCTGGACCCCAGTCCTTTGAAGCCCAGATCTCCAGGAGAAATGTATTAATAACAACCTGTGCCTAGCACACAGCAGGCACTCAGTAAGTGGTAGCTAGAGTTGTTATTCTGTTCTTCTCTTCCAACACTCCACACAGAGGCACAGATCTGATCACAGCTCTCCCTTGCACAGTACCCTCCAACACTAAAATCTAACATCCTATCAGAGCTCCCCTCCCTGGCCCTACCTGCTCTGGCCCCTGGCCCACCTCTCTGAGCTCACTTCTACCCTCTCCCACTGACTTGTGCTGCTCCAGCCACTCTGGGCTCCTTGCTGCTCCTCAAACACACCAGGCACGAACCTGCCTCAGGGCCTTTGCACTGCCTTTCCTGCTGTCCCAATGTCCCTCCAAACTTTCTGGGGCTCATCCCCTCATTCATGCAGGTCTCTGCTCCAATGTCACCTCCTGAGAAGACTTTCCTGACCACTCTTCCTAAAATCCACTCCCACAGGTCCCCATGCCCTGTTACATTTTCTTCAGAGCCCTCACCATTATATGAGAGTACTTTCTTTGTTGGTTCATTGGTTTACTTAGTTGTTTAATGTGTCTCCCGGCTCCTATGAGTCCCGTGAGGGCAAAGACCCTGCCTGTTTCTTCCTCTACCGAGCACCGTATCTGATACAAAAGAGGTACTCAATTCAAAATCCCTAATGAATGAGTGAGTGGTTTTTATCATCATTACACTTCAGATTTTCCATCCTGCCCTCTACAGGGAAAGAATTCCATACCTCCCTGGACTAGAATCCTGGCATCAACTCTGAGATCATTCAGGATGGTGTGGCCATACACTTGTCATCTCTTAGGAGCTGTATCACTTATCCTCTCCAGGCCTCACTTTACCCATGTATAATATGGAGATGGTGTCACAGGGTGGACATAAGAATGAAGGACAGTGGATTTCTGGAAGGCAGATACTCTGTGAGCTCCTAGCCACTGTTCCGGGTACTGGCAATATCAAGGTGAACCAGGACAGCCAAAGCCCTGGCCCTCGTGGACCTGACCTCCTAGTGGAGGAGTCAGAGAATAAACCAGGGAACAAGTAAAATGAAATAAGTACAGACTGAGATAGGTCCCCGGAAGAAATGAAGAAGGATGGGTGCAGGGAAACGCAGAGGGCTCACCATAGCCTGGAACATCGGGAAGCCTCTCTGCAGAGGTGAAGAGAGGGTAAGGGCATTTCAGGCAGAGGGAACGGTAATGGCAAAGTCCTGAGGTCTGGAAGGAGCAGGGGGTAACTGGTGAAGAGCAGGAAGTCAGAGTGGCAAGGGCAGTGTGAGCATAAAGGACAGGGGTAGAGCTGATGTCAGCAGAGAGGCAGGGCCAGGTCGCACAGGAAAACTGGGCATCTAAGTCTGGAGTGAGGCAGGGGAATGACTTGATCTCTTGGGTTGTTGGGGAGAGAATGGACTGGATGGGAGGGGCCACAGTGTAAGCTGTGGGGAGTGTGTGGGGAGCTGAACAGTGGCCCCTAAAAGGATATGTCGGCTGGGCGCTGTGGCTCACGTCTGTAATCCCAGCACTTTGGGAGGCTGAAGTAGGTGGATCCCTTGAGACTAGCTTGGGCAACAAGGTAAAACTCTGTCTCTATTAAAAATACAAAAAAATTAGCTAGGTGTGGTGGTGTACACCTGTAGTCCCAGCTACTTGGGAGGTTGAGGTGGGAGGGTCACCTGAGCCTGGGAAGTTGAGGCTGCAGTGAGCCGTGATTGCACCAGTACACTCCAGCCTGAGTGACAGGAGGCCCTGTCTCAAACAAAAAACAAAAAACAAAAGTTATGTTTGCATCCTAGCCCCCAGAAACTAACTGCAAATGTGACCTCACTTGGAAAAAGGGCCTTTGCAGATGAAATGAAATTGCAGGTCTCCAGGTGAGATCATCCTAGATAATCCAGGAGGCTCCTATGTTCAGGCACAAGTGTCCTTATCAGAGACAGGAGAGGAGACGACAGAGGAGATAGTGACATGAAGACAGAGGCAGAGATTCGGGTGACATGGCTACAAGCCAAAGAATGCCTGGAGCCACCAGAGGCTGGAAGAGGTAAAAGAAAAGATGCCCCCCTAGAGCCTCTGGAGGGAGGTGTCAACTGCTGACATTTTTTTTTTTTTTTTTTTTGAGACAAAGTTTCACTCTTGTTGCCCAGGCTAGAGTGCAATGGCGCCATCTCGGCTCACCGCAACCTCCGCCTCCTGGGTTCAAGCAATTCTCCTGCCTCAGCCTCCCAAGTAGCTGGGATTACAGGCATGTGCCACCACACCCAACTAGTTTTGTAGAGATGGGGTTTCTCCATGCTGGCCAGGCTGGTCTCAAACTCCTCACCTCAGGTGATCCGCCCGCCTCAGCCTCCCAAAGTGCCGGGATTACAGGCGTGAGCCACCACGCCCGGCCGACTGCTGACATTTTGATTTTGGACTTCTGGACTCCAGAACTGTGAGAGATGAAGTTACGTTACTTTAAGCCACCACGTTTGCGGTAATTTGTTACAGAGCCAGAGGACCCCAGTACAGAGACAGTACTGATGGAGATGGGGCTGAAATGGGGCTTCCAAAGGCAGGAGTCCTATACATCCTTTCCTTTCAATTCTCCCCCACTGCTAAAGCTGTGTGTGTGTGTGTGTGTGTGTGTGTTTAGTGGGGGGAGATGCTGAGCCCTGCTGAATATTTTAAGCCTCCATTCCAGTCCATAATTAACACAGAAGCAAATACTCCCACTCAGCCTTGGGCTGGAGGACTGAATGCTCAGCTCTGGGGCCGACGTTTAATAGTGAATCCCCAGTGCAGGGCGTGGTCATGCTCCCAGCACGGCCGACACAGGCTGAATGGAGTCCCCACTTCACAGGTCCCCAGCTGTGTAGCCCCAGGCCTGTGACTTTACCTCTCTGTGCTTCAGATTTCTCCATTCGCAAAGTATGGGGCTACACCCATAGGGGCAGCTGTGTGGTTCCCGGCAAGTAGGAGAGGCTCAGTGGATGTGGGATCCCTGCCCTCCTCCCCATATTTAAGTCACTGGGAGAATACCCCAGCTACAATTGTTGTGCCCCACACCACATAATATATGGCAGTGTTCTCAAACCTGGATGGGGGCTGGAAGGGGCATTGTGATTCTGCCCTGGAAGGGACTTGGCAATGTCTGGAGATATTTTTGGTTGTCACAACTGTGGGATGCTACTGGCTTCTAGTGGGTAGGAACCAGGGAAAAGCTTACAATGCACAGACTCTACCCCTTACCCCCACAGCCACAAAGAATTATGTAGCCCAAGATATCCTTAGAGCTGAGGCTGAGAGACTCTGATACACAGCAATAGTTTGAGGTTACAGACAGACCCTTGATATTTTCAGATAGTTCCCTCATTTTCAGCACATATATGACATATTTACATTCTGATGTGTTTTATTATCAGCCTCACTAGAAGGCAGCTCTGTGAAGGCAGTTTTGTGTCTTTCGTTCACAGCTATTTCTCCTGCACCAGGATTGTGATAGGTACTCAGTAAATACTGGTTGAGGGGGCCAGGTGTGGTGGCTCACACCTGTAATCCCAGTAGTTTGGGAGGCCGAGGTGGGTACATCACCTGAGGCTGGAGTTTGAGACCAGCCTGGGCAACATGGTGAAACCCTGTCTCTACTGAAAATACAAAAATTAGCCAGGCATGGTGGTGGGTGCCTGTAGTCCCAGCTACTCAGAAGGCTGAGGCAGAAGAATTGCTTGAACCTGGGGGTTGGACGGTGCAGTGAGCCAAAACTACACCACTGTACTCCAGCCCATGCGACAGAGTATATACATACATGCATACATACATACATACTGGTGGAGGGGGCGGGGTACAGTGGCTCATGCTTGCAATCCCTGCACTTTGGGAGGCTGAGGTGGGAGGATCACTTGAGGCCAGGAGCTCAAGACCAGCCTGGGTGACAGAGCAGGACCCCGTCACTACACAAAAGAAAAAAAATGGCTGGGTGTGGTGGCACAAACCTGTAGTCCCAGCTGCTCCAGAGGCAAGAGGATGGCTTGAACCCAGGGGATAGAGGCTGTGGTGAGCTATGATCAAGCCACTGCACTCCAGCCCCAGTGACAGGGCAAGACCTTGTCTTCAAAATAAATAAATAAAAATAGGCTGGGCGCAGTGGCTCATGCCTGTAATCCTAGCACTTTAGGAGGCTAAAGCGGGTGGACCACTTGAGGTCAGGAGTTGGAGACTAGCCCGGTCATCATGGTGAAACCCTGTCTCTACCAAAAATACAAAAATTAGCCAGTGTGGTGGTGGGTGCCTGTAATCCCAGCTACTGGGGAGGCTAAGGCAGGAGAATCACTTGAACCAGGGAGGCAGAGGTTGCAGTGAGCCGAGATTGTGCCACTGTACTCCAGCCTGGGTGACAAAGTGAGGCTCTGTCTCTAAATAAATAAATAATAAATACTGGTTGAAAGAAAAAAATGAGTGAATTAATGAAGACACACAAATTACATGCACCTGATGCTTAGCATGGAGCCCTGCACACAGTAAACACAAATACAGGTCGATTAGGTTCTTACTCTGCTTCCCTAAGGCACCAGTCTAGCCTTCTAGGAAGGTAGGACTCACGTTACAGTCTGAGCCCCCTAAAAGGTAACGTGGAAAGAACATTTATTCAGCACCTCCTGTATGCCAGGACTGTGCCGGCTCTTAGTCTACTCTGTCCCATTGAACCACCCACCAGACAAGTCCCAGCTGAATCTCCATGTTTCAGATGAGGGCACTGAGGCTGAAAGAGGTGATTTAAGTTGCCCAAGGCACTCAGTTTGCACATGGTGGTGAGTTGAGACTCAGGCCCAAGTCTGTCTGACTCCAAGGCCCTCTTGGGGCGGCACCCCGTGACCTCAGAGACCCCCCCCATCTTCCACTTTTATTGCAGTCTTGGCCCCTGTGCCATTGCCATTGTTCCTGGGTTCTGGAATTTTCTGTCTGGCCTCTAACTGGAGTCCACCTTGTCTCCTCGGCTAAACCTGGCGTACCAGGCGTGTTTCTCAGGCTCACACGGGACTGCAGCACAAACGTGCCTCTTCCTGCCTTTGTGGCTCAGAGACAAAGCATTTGTTTTCCCTCTTTCCCCCTTTTATCCCTTGGACACAGAGGCAGGCAGGCCATTAGCAAATTACTTCAAGGCTGGATTTGGAAAACATTTCAGGGCACGCCTTTGAGGGTTGTTTTATGCCCGCAATAGATTCTTCTACACTGCTCTGAGTAAATACAAGCCGGAGGCAGGAACCAGGATGAAATGAATGGATTATTTAGATAAATCACGTACAAGGTCGGAAAGACTAAAATCCTGCCCCCTCCCAGCCCCAACCACGGATACTGCTGTTGTCCCAAACTCTTAAGTAATTGTCTGTGGCTTTAAAAAGTTTCTTCCCATAAAACGAATATTTAAGTGAAGTCTCTGGGTAAAAAGGGTGTGTGTGGGTTTTCCACCTCACTGGAAATCTTTGAAGGGACAGTTCGAGAGGAAAGGTTTGGTTGCCGCAAGAACTAATTTTTAAGCACCACAAGCTAAGAACAGCCACGCCCACCATGCATTTACCAGCACATCAATGCACGATCATCCCCATTTCACAGTGGAGGAAATCAATGCACAGAGAGGGAAGGAGTCTGCCCAAGGTCACTCAGCTGGGACGCAGCAGAGCCAGGACTCAACCCCAAGCAGGGGGTCCCTGGCCTTGTGTTTCGTTGACTTCTCTTCAAGACTGCACGTGTTCCTATCCCAACTCTGCCTTTATCCTGCCCAGACAGAGTGTCTAGGCAAGCAACAGAGAGAGGGCATTCACAAGTGTGCAGCTACTGTGTGCCTGGCACTGTGCCGGGGGCTTGCTTCAATCTCATACCTAGCACTTGGTTCTCCTCATTGGACACAGGAAGAAACTGAAGCTTAAGAATTGGTCAGGGCTCCTCAGCCAGGAGTCTGATTCAAGCTGTCAAGGCCAAGGCCAGCTGGTGCCTACCACCCAGTAGTGTGGCTACATGGGAAGGAGCCTGAAGCTTGAATGTATTTCGCATGTATTTACACTCTTGGTGGCATCCCGATGCAACAGGGAATGGCTCTGCACCACCCAACTTCATTTATTCAACCAGCTGGAGAGGCAACTCCTCCGGTGGCACCAACCTGTAACACAGGAAGAGGCCTAGGGGATTCAGGCCAATGCCCATGGTCACACCACTCCCCAGGGTGGGGAAAGAGGGATACCAACAGAGCCTGCCTGTCACCAGCCCCCTACCCTGAGAGAGAACAGGACTCACAGAGAAACAGAGAGCAAGGCAGAGAGACACATCACAGAGACAGAGATACACACAGAGGGAGACAGAATGAATGAGGGGCCTTCTTTCCCTGTGCCAAGTCACACCTTCCAGAGGTTGGGGAATCTGTCTCATAAATTTAAGCCCCACTAATTCGTCCAAGGCCACAAAGGAGCACAGACCCACTGTGAAGGAGACGTCCTGTGAACGAGACACATGTCATGCCCAAGTGCTCGGCTCCTGCCTTGCATTTGCACCTGGCTGCTCTGGCTGCTGTGTGGCCTGGGGTGAGTCACCACACCTCTGGGCCAGCAGAAGGGATACTGAGCCCCTGCACCTGGCAGGGCAGCTGTGAGCTCTGCCACCTCCAGTGAAAGGAGGGCCAGCTCAGGGCTCCTCCCTAAATGCTGAGTCCCTTAATGACTACAGCACTCCTGGCTAGGAGGAACCCAGAAAAAGGGGCTGGCTTAGCCCTTCGCCTGTCCTCAGGTGCTCCCACAAACTGGGCCAACGCAGTCAGGGGGTAGAAGTCTCCTATGTGAAAATGGCAGCCCTTCTCTTTAGGCTCACGCTTGGTCAGTGATGTGGGCAGCCCTGAAGTAATCAGGAGGGTCTGGGGAGAACATCTGCCGGGAGCTGCACTGGAAAGAGCCATGAATGGGGAGGTCAGAGCCTTGGGTTCCCGACCTGGCTCTGCCACTCGCTCACTGTGCTTCCCCATGGTAGGCACTTTCGCTCTCTGGGCCCAATCCCACCTCTCCGAATCACCATAAGGACCTTATGATTGTTTCTGCACTGTCCCCCAGCAGGACACAGGCCAAGTTTTTCATCATTAGCTGTCATTCCACCCTGCTGTCCCAATCCAAGCCCTCCCGAGTCTGCCTGAGTAAGAAATAAAGGCCTCCCGCCCTGGCCTACTCACACCAAGCCCCAGGTTCACGGCCAGTGGGCAAATTCGCCCACCATCTCGGTCTCCTAAGGCCCTTTCCTCAGCAGTCCAACGAAAGCTCGGTAGAACGACAAAAGCTACAACTCAGTGTGCACATGACATGGCCACTTGTGCTTCCTAGGAGGGTGAGAGGAGATGAGGCAGGTGCCACTAATCCACCCTAAAAATAGGGGGAAGGATGAGCTTTCGTGTGGGGAGCTGGGGTGTTCACACTTAAACATAAATCAACCGGCAAATTCAGCCAAACTCATGTGCTGGCCCTGTCCACATAGATGTCGAATCCAGCAAAAATTTCCTGACCGACTTCGGGAGAGAGAGGAATTATTGCTACGTGCCTCTTTCCCAGGTACAGGGGACAGGAAGTGCCTGGGCTTTGACTGACAACTATTCTGGGAGCAGTAACTTCCCGGGTTTGATGTCTGAGACCCCCTCCCTGGGAGGACTGGAGGGGAGGAGCTTTCAGTGTTGTTTTAATATTTTTTAAAACATAATAAGCTTACAATATCTGGCGGCTCCGAATCTGTGTGCCTTTTCCTCAGTGAAGAAAATCTCTGTTGGCTGCGAGCAGAGAAGCGGCGGAAGGATTCCCGACTCCGGGAAGCCAGGTGTCGGAAGGAGGAGGTACGCTTGAAGGGGGTCCGGCTGCCCGACTCTGCACTCCTCCGTTCATGGCCCACTGTGGTGGTCACCAAATTGAGGGCTTCCTGGAAGGACCTCCTCACGGTGCCCATCCACTGGGTCATGTGGGTCTGAGCCACTGTGAGTTTATCTCCCAGGTAATCCATGGGGCCAGCCAGGAGGAGAGGGAAGGAGGAGGTTAGGGAGGGCGAGAGCAATTAAAACGCCAGTGTCCTCTCCGCTCTTCTGACTCTTTTGCTCATGGAAGTTCTGGGCTTGCTTGGAGGAAAAAAATTTGAAAACAGCAGCAGCTCTCTTCAGGCAAACCAAGGGTAAGTAAACATCCCCGAGCCAGCAGCCGGCTGCATCCACGGGTGCCGCTCAGAATTAAGAGGCAGCTAAGTGCCAGGCTGCGAGTCCACCCCAGCGGAGTTGTAAAGTCAACACACTGGGCAGTCCAGGTTCCAGTTCCAGGGCTCACCCAGCTGATCGGCGGAGACAAGGAGCTTTGAGGAACAAGCCGGCTGCACTCACTCCAGGGCGTGACGGTCCCCGAAAGGCGGGGGGTGGGGAGTGGGTGGAGGGGGCGGCCTTGGGCACCCTTGTCCTCACTTCTCTTCAGGTAGGCAGCCCCCCTGAGGTGCACCCTCGAAGGTTCCGGTGGGCAAGCTGCCGCGCCCTGCTGCCCCCTGCCCGGCTGCCCTCGGCCAGACCCCGCTCACCTGACCCATGCAGGTTTTCTGTCCTTTGGCTGGAGATTCCAAACCTGTCGGCCGGCAAGCGGCTAGCTCACTTCCGGAGGCAGCCACCAGGGCCCCCCGGGTCCCCTGGCTGAGCAGCCCGGGATGACATCAGCCCCCGTCTTAGCGAGGGGCTTCGCTGCCCAGGAATGCAGGAGGGGCCTCGGGGAGGCGGAGGCGGTGGCGGTGGCCGCCCAGGGAGCTGACGTCCGCCCCCATTTTTTTCTCCCCCAAGTCCCAACTCGCTCACAGTCCCTCGGGGCTGATGACAACTTCACGTGCCTGCTAGCCTACCCACCCCTGTGTCCTCACCGCAAAAGCGCACCAGGAAATGCGGCTGCATGTGTGTGCATGTGTGTGCACGTGTGTGTGTGTGCCTGTATGTCGGAGATCTGGCAGCCCCGGGGAAGGTTAGCACTGCTGGGAAACGGCTTCTGCCTCTACTGTTACAGGCAGTGTCTTGGGACCTCTGGTCCGCTGTCAGTCTGTCTCCCTCTCGTGGTCTGTTTCTGTTGATTTCTCAACCTCGCTCTCCTCCCTCTCCCTGTGTCTCAACTTCCACTTGCTTGTCTCTAAGCTTCTCTCCTCTCTCTCCTTTTCAGCTGTCTCTCCCTCCCTCTCTGGAAGGCAACACTGAGCCAGGTGAGACAGCCCCTGAGGTCACCCCAGGAAGGACTGCGGCAGGCTGTATTTCAGTACAGGTGGAGTTGCCATGGCAACCCGGGGCACAGCATCTGCCCCGTCCTGGGCAGCAGGCTCAGCACTAGGAGCAATGGGAATGATTCATGGTTTACACCAGGTCACATGAGCTAGCTGGGTTTTAACCCTTACAGGGCTGGAGTACTAGGTGTAGGGAGTACGACTAGACCCTAACACCCACTGTCCTCGGCCAGGCCCCGCTCATCTGATCCATGCAGGTTTTCTGTCCTCTGCCTGGAGATTCCAAACATGTCAGGGTTGTAAGAAGGGGGTGGGCAGCAGCTGGATCCTGGAGGTCAGGCATACCTGTTAAAGGAAGTTTCTCTTTCCAGCAGGAATCCATGTCCCCCCAACCCCACTACTTTTACAGACAAAGAAATGCAGATTCAGAGACATAGATTCACTTGCCCAAGGTCACACAGGAAGGATGCTGCCAGGGCATGCACCAGAGCTGCTCCCACCCCAGGTTTTCCCAGGTCTGACATGGTACCTGGCCCAGAGTCAGGACTCTGTAAATATTTATTCTTCGGACACCAAGTACACGATTGAAACCCGGGTCGCTCAGAATGCATCCTATGTCCTTTCCACCACCACCTCAGTTCAGTTTTGAACAAATATTTGTTTTCTAGACACTGGTCAAAGGGCTTCACTTGAGAAAGTTTATCACAAAGGATTCTCTGGCAATGTGGCCAACAGATCTCTTTCTTCTCCATGTATTCCTAGTCCTTATAGCTATTCATTCTCTCTCTCTCTCTTCTTTCTTCTTCTTCTTTTTTTTTGTACAGGATCTCACTCTGTTGCCCAGGCTGGACTGCAGTGGCGTGATCATAGCTCACTGCAGCCTTGGCCTCCCAGGCTCAAGCGATCCTCCCACCTCAGCCTCCTGAGTAGCTGAGACTATAGGTATGTGTAGTCCCAGCTAAATTAGCCCGGCTAATTTTTTGGTGTGTTATTTTTGTAGAGACAGGGTTTCACCATGTTGTCCAGGCTGGTCTCAAACTCCTAGACTCAAGTGATCCACCTGCCTCAGCCCCCCAAAGTACTGGGATTACAAGCATGAACCACCGCATCCAGCCTCATTCATTCTTTCACTCACTGATTTAATAAAGATTCAGAGGGTGCCTACTCTGAGCCAGGCACTGCATAGAGATTAACAACAGAGGGCTCAGAGCCCAGCAGGGGAAGACAGTGGTGGCTAATATTTATTAAGAGGAAACTAAATGTCCAACACCATTCTAAGCATTCACAGGAATCAACTAATGAATTTTTTTGCATGAACCCATTTGACAGAGGAGACTGAGATCCACAGAGGTGAAATCATGTACCAAGGTTATGCCTGATAGGTGTCCTCCAAGATGACCATCAATAATCCTTCCCCGCTTTTATCCATACCCTGGTGTGGTCCCTTCCCACAAAGAATCAAGGTTGGTCCACATGGTTAGCAGAGTAAAGAAGTGATGGGCCGGGCTTGGTGGTTCATGTCTGTAATCCCAGCACTTTGGGAGGCAGAGGCGGGTGGATCACGAAGTCAGGAGTTCAAGACCAGCCTGGCCAACATGGTGAAACCCCGTCTCTACTATAAAAATTAGCTGGGCATGGTGGCAGGCACCTGTAATCCCGCTACTCGGGAGGCTGAGGCAGGAGAATCACTTGAACCTGGAAGGTGGAGTTTGCAGTGAGCTGAGATCATGCTACTGCACTCCAGCCTGGGTGACAGAGTGATGCTCCGTCTCAAAAAAAAAAAAAAAAAAAAAAAAAAAAAAAGAAGAAGAAGAAGAAGAAGAGGAGGAGGAAAAAGTGACAGTGTAGGACTTCTAAAGCTTGGTCATAAAAAACATCATGGTTTCCACCTTGTTCTCTGAGGTCATGCTGGGGAAAGCCAGTCGCCATGTTGTGAGGATGCTCAAGCAGTCACACACAGAAACCCACATGGAGAGAATCTGGGGCCCCCAGCCAACAGCTAGCACCACACGCTGGCCGTGTGAGTAAGCCACTATGGAAACAGATGCTCCATCTCTAGTCAAACTCTTAGCTGACTGTAGACTGGCCAATATCTTGGGTACAACCTCATAAGAAACTCCAAGTCATAGTCACTCAGCCACACTGCTCCCAAATTCCTGGCCCATAGAAATCACAGAGATACAAGTGCCCAGAGGCAAGTAGGTACACGGTCCATGAGAAAACTGAAGGTTGAAGGTGAAGGTGG
This sequence comes from Piliocolobus tephrosceles, assembly GCF_002776525.5. Lineage (NCBI taxonomy): Eukaryota > Metazoa > Chordata > Mammalia > Primates > Cercopithecidae > Piliocolobus > Piliocolobus tephrosceles. The sequence goes on from NC_045452.1 coordinate 5,625,572, forward strand.
GGTGGGGGGCTCTTGCAGCAGCCTATGTATCTCATGTTGATATATCCAGAAGCATTACCCCACCGTGCAGGTAAGGAAACACAAAGGGCCAAGTCGCACTGCCATGAGTGCCTGGCTATACCCTCCACCACATGCAGCCTCCTAGGTCCCAGGACTTCTGGCATCCAAAGGGGGCCTCCAAAGTTTGCCCATTTTCCCCACACAGATTGCCCATAGTAAGCTCCTACACCAGGAAGTCCTCTTCATGGCCCTGCTCCCTCACCACACAGGCCCAGGACATCCAGGGTGGAAACAGGAACAGACCTGAGAAAGAGCTGAGTCCTCCCCTCAGTCCCAGGAAAGTCACATCAGAAATACCTAAAGAGCTGGAATGGCACACAGCTTTTTAACAGACCATCTGGACATTGGGGTGGGAAATCCACTGGGGTCCTCAGGAGGAAAAATGTTAAATCAAAGTAGAAAGTAAAACACCTTTAAAAAGATCATACCCAGTATTGTCAAGGTTGTGGTGAAACAGACACATATACCCACAACAGATGGACACTAAAACTGTAAGAAATTTAATACTCTAAATCAAAAGTCTTAAAAAATAATGACTTGTCAGTAAATGACATGCATATTGAAATGTACAGCTGAAATGTACTGATGTCTATACTTTTTTTTTTTTTGAGATAAAGTCTCGCTCTGTCGCCCAGCCTGGCATGCAAGTGGCACGATCTTGGCTCACTGCAACCTCTGCCTCCTGGGTTCAAGCAATGCTCCTGCCTCAGCCTCCTGAGTAGCTTGGGACTACAGGCGCCCGCCACCACGCCCAGATAATTTTTCTATTTTTAGTAGAGACAGGGTTTCACTATGTTGCCCAGGCTGGTCTCGATCTCCTAACTTCGTGATCTGCCCACCTCAGCCTCCCAAAGTGCTGGGATTACAGACATGAGCCACCATGCCCAGCCAATAATTTATTTTGAAATACACACACACACACACAAATGGAGTGCTGGGTGCTGTGGCTCACACCTGTAATCCCAGCTCTTTGGGAGCCCGAGGTGGGAGGATTGTTTGAACCCTGTAGTCCCAGCTACTCTGGAGGCTAATGTAGAAGGACTGCTTCAGCCTGGGTAGTTAAGGTTGCAGTGAGCTGTGATCACACCACTGCACTCCAGTCCGGGCAACAGAGTGAGATCCTGTCTCAAAAAAAACAAAACAAAAAAAAGTGCCATGGATGGATGGCTACATTTTAATAAAGCACACATAGCAAAAAAAAAAAATTTTTTTTGAGATGCAGTCTCGCTCTGTCATCCAGGCTGGAGTGCAGTGGTGCGATCTCAGCTCGCTGCAAGCTCCACCTCCTGGGTTCACGCCATTCTCCTGCCTCAGTCTCCCGAATAGCTGGGACTACAGGCGCCCGCCACCACACCTGGCTAATTTTTTTGTATTTTTAAGTTTCCTGTGAGACATCTGGTCATGGGGGGGCAGTTTCACCATGTTAGCCAGGATGGTCTCAATCTCCCCATCTTGTGATCTGCCCCCATCGGCTTCCCAAAGTGCTGGGATTACAGGCATGAGCCACCACACCTGGCCACATAGCAAATTTCATAGAATCTAGCTGATGGGTGTTTTCCTATATAATTTTTCTATATGTTTGAACATTTTCATAATAAAAGGGGGAGGGGGGCGCTGTGTCTAACTTTTGACCCTATAGTTAGTGATCCAGTTCCACAAACAGGAATTCCTTTGGAAATAATAATAATAACATACAAACATTTTGCTCTAAGAATGTTTATCACAGTCACATAGATAATGATGAAAAGGTGTAAGAACCTAATTGTTCAAAAAAGGACTTGCTCAGTGTGGTGCAAGCCATGCTGGGCCAGAGGCAAAAGGAAAAAAATAAGTAACACTAATCCTGTTTTTATAGTTCTGGTTCCTTTCTCATCGTCAATTTTTGCATTCATTTTAATTTTTTAACACAATTAAAATATTATTTATAGTGATCAGTGACTTTTCTTGATGTCCCCCAATTTTGTGCCCTATGTGAGCACCTCGCTTGCCTTATTCTAGACCCACCCCGTCCTTGCTAAATAAATATAGTGTCATGATTAAGGGTTTAGAGATCCAGCTATAGCTCTTACTAGCTGTGTGATGGTGAGCAAGTGACTTGACTTCTCTGATTTTCAGAGGTGAAGTCATCGAACCCATCATTTTCATCAATGCAGCTGGTACCGCCCCTAAGATCCCCTTTTCTAGAAGGTGCACACACACCCTTCAGCTGCCGTGAATGCTGGTTACAAAAGGTTCAGAGCTCCACCCTCCTCTGGAAACTGCCCTTACTGAAGGCTATGCTGAGATGTCCACGGCCAATGACTGACCAATACAGAACACAACACCCACAACACCCAGGTCTCCTTGCCTCAAGGCACCACCAACTCAGTGATGCAATTCACACTCTGGCGGTGCCCATGGGACTGAGCTGAGGCTGGGGCTCAGCTGAAACCACATCTGTACTTAGCTTTGTCCCCTGCTCCAGTTGTTGCCCTTTCTTCCTTATGGGTTTCACTTGAGAGCTTTCTCTCAATGAATCGCTGCACCAGAATCCTCATGTCAGTCTCTGCTTCTAGGGAACCTGACCGAAGACCACCACCACCACCACCACCACCATCACCACCATCACCACTGCTAACTGAGCACTTACTATGTGCCAGGCATTACACTGCATCACCATCAACTCCTCCCAACAATGAAAGGAGGCTGATACCATTAATATGATTATCACTGCCATTTTACAAATGGAAAAACTGCAGCAGAGAGAAGTGAAATGACCAACCCAAGGTCACACAGCTATGAAGTGGTGGAGTTTGGCATCCCCACCCCGCCCCGTCTCACACCTGTGACAAGCTATATATCCTGGCCCTCACCAAATCAGTCTGGATGGCGAAAAGAGCCCAGAAAAGCAGAGACCAAATGGCAGGTGGGATCATCCAGTTCTGCCTCCTTCCAGAAAGGGGAGAGGGGTGCAGAAGTAAGCTACAAAGCCAGATGCCTGCTTGTTCCCTCCTGGCTTCCTTTAGGTACAGAGCGGTCTGCAAGTGTGACTATAAAAAGCTTCGCTTCCTGAAAACTGGGGCAGCGCAAGCATTTTCCCCCAGAGGACTTTTTCTGCAAAGTCTTCTGTTCTCTCCAGGAAACTCTTGGGATGTTTTGGGCATCAAAAAAGAAAGAAAACCATCTCTTTCTTACATAATTAATCCAAAAAATGCTGGAGAAGCTGCTGAGATCCAGGAAGTAAATGGGAATTTCATCTACAATGTGAGGGGAGGCACAGAGATCACCATTTCTAGACAAGCACGTGTGATTTCAGAAATCAGAAAATGGGCCAGGCATGGTGGCTCATGTCCGTAATCCCAACACTTTGGGAGGCTGAGGCGGGTAGATTCCCTAAGGTCAGGAGTTTGAGACCAGCATGGCCGACAGGGTGAAACCCCATATCTACTAAAAACGTAAAAATTAGCTGGGAGTGGTGGTGGGCACCTGAAATCCTAGCTATTTGGGAGGCTGAGGCAGGAGAATTGCTCGAACCCGGGAGGTGGAGGTTGCAATGAGCTGAGAACACGCCATTGTATTCCAGCCTGGGCAGCAGAGCGAGAGGAAGGGAGGAAAGGAGGGAGGGAGGGAGGGGGAGGGGGGAGGGCGCAAGAGAGAGAGAGAGAGAAGAGAGAGAGAGAAAGAAGAAATCAGAATATGTCAGTAATTCATTCATTCAACAAACATTCCCTGGACAGTTACTTTCTGCAAGCTTAGTGTTGGGTTTGAGGGGACCTACAGTCTCTGAAGAGCTCAGTATATCTATCTGATTCTTAGCCATTAAAGGGTGGAAGGTGTCCCCAAAGTTCAACTCAAATCTGAGGCTATCCCATTTTCTCCCCAAAGTCTAATATAAACATGTGTAATTTCAAGAATCCTTGGTCTGGTGGAAGAAAGAAACAGGAAAAAAAATGAACAATTGCCAAGGGTTCTGAAGAACAAGTGAATAACATGCTATGGGAACATAATAGGGAGGGGTGAACCCCAACCAAGAAATTCAAAGGTTGAGGAAAGAACAGGGCAATGATCACTTATTAAAGACTTAAAATTAAAAGAAAGGTATCTGGGTGGGGTTTTGAAGGATAAATAGGAGTATTCCAAGAGGGCTGAAAGCGAGACCACCACGTGAAAAGGCCAGAAAGTAGGGGCACGTTCAGTCTTGCCCTCGGAGTTCTGGACATGTGGCATCCCTGCCTACCGCTGCCCTCCCCTCCTCTCCCGCCTCCAAGACAACCTTCAGCTTTTTCCAGATCTCCCGCAGGAGGTCCCATTTATATGACCCTCCTCACATCCTGCTTCTTAAAAGATTGGACATTCCAGGACTATGCATCCTAGACTACGTACACTAATATTATGTTAATAAAGAAGGTGGGGCCAGGAGCGGTGGCTCACGCCTGTAATCCCAGCACTTTGGGGGTCTGAAGTGGGCGGATCACCTGAGGTCAGGAGTTCAAGACCAGCCTGGCCAACATGGCAAAACCCCATCTCTACCGTGGTGGCAGGTTCCTATAATCCCAGCTACTCAGGAGGTTGAGGCAGGAGAATCGCTTGAACCCAGGAGGCAGAGGTTGCAGTGAGCCAAGATTGCACCACTGCCCTCCAGCCTGTGCAACAGAGCAAGATTCCATCCCAAAACAAAACAAACAAACAAAAAAGAAGGTGGTACAGTGGAAATAATAACAACCACTAATGGAGGATTTACTGTGTACCAGGAAATGGTCACTTGCACATCTCACCTCATTTAACCCTCAAAACAACCCTTAAGGGTGAGTCCTGTTAGTGATGTTCCCCATTTTGCAGAGAACAGTGAGGTTTAAAGAGCCAAAGGACTTGCCCTGGGCTGGGTGCAGTGGCTCACGCCTGTAATCCCAGTACTTTGGGAGGCCGGGGCGGGCGGATCACAAGGTCGAAGTTTGAGACCATCCTGGCTAACACGGTGAAACCCTGTCTCTACTAAAAATATAAAAAATTAGCTGGGCGCAGTGGCACATGCCTGTAGTATCAGCTACCTGGGGGTATGAGGTGGGAGAATCGCTTGAACCTGGGAGGCAGAGGTTGCAGTGAGCCGAGATCACGCCACTGCACTCCAGCCTGGGTGACAGAGCAAGACGCCCTCTCAAAAAAAAAAAAAAGGGACTTGCCCAAGGTCACTGAGCTGGCAAGAGGGCTCTGGGACTTGAACCCAGACCTGTCTGATCCCAAAGTCTTTCACCACCTCATTTCTCTACAGTTATCTGGGTTGTTCCCCATGGCCTCTTGTGAGGGTCAGGAAAAGCCTTCAGAACTGAGGGCTTGCCTACTTGCCAACTGCATTAGTTTCCCTTTCTTGTCAACTGGCCTGGAGACAAATTCCCAGGACTACATGTGGGAAGGGCTGGCTCATGAACTCAGCTTCAACCTACTTTTTTCTCTCTTTCAGATGGAGCAACACCGTCAGTCAGAAGGTAGCAGATGGCACAGGGCTTCCGCGTAAGGCCTGCATCACCTTAGTCATGGTTTTCTCATCTTGTATGAGGCCCACCCGCTTCAAAAGGTTGTGACAAAAAAAACAACCGAGATAATTTGTGCCCCTGGCACATAGTAAACACTCAATAAGGCTGGGCGCAGTGGCTCACACCTGTAATCCCAGCAGTTTCGGAGGCTGAGGCAGGTGGATCACTTCAGGCCAGGAGTTCAATACCAGCCTGACCAACACGGCAAAACCTCGTCTCTACTAAAAATACAACAATTAGCCAGGCATAGTGGTGTGCACCTGTAGTTCCAGCTACTCAGGAGCCTGAGGCAGGAGCATCTCTTGAACCCAGAAAGTGGAGGTTGCAGTGAGCGGAGATCGCACCACTGCACTCCAGCCTGGGTGACAGAACAAGACTCTGTCTCAAAATAGCAACAACAACAACAACAACAATACTCAATAAATGGTGACCACAAGGGATAATCGTTTTTCTATTATAATTCCTATCATCCTACTGTTCAAATGAATCACAGGACCCTAGACAGTCAGAACCAGGACACCAGCAGGGACCAACCCAGGCCAACCTTCCCACTTAACTAAAGAAACAGGCCCAGACCAAGGGCTGCCCTAAGGCCTCACGGTCCATCTGCAGCAGGCGCCTTCTCTGATATCTCCCAGGAATTGTGCATGATCTGAACTTTGACAGCGTCTGCAACCTCACATATTACCTGTTTCCCCAGCTTCTTTCTACCCTGGATAAACTGGACAGATGTTCATCCTGGAATGTGCCATGCCATGTCTTGTTCAGCCTTTTGCATATGCTGTTCCCTCTGGCTAAGACACCTTTCCACCCCGTCCTCACCTAGCCAACATCTAGTCCACCACAGCTCACCTTAGATACTCCTGCCTCTGAGACACCTCCCCCGTTTCCTTATGTCCATGGGGGCAGAGGGCACCTCTGGGTTCCCACCCTGCCTATGTAACCCCCACTGAATCACACAGTTTACGTGGCTGTAATTTGGTTTAACCATCAGTCTTCCCCTCTGGGTCCTGAGCCTGTGGGCGGCAGGGACGTATCCTGTCCACCCTTGATACTCAACATCCTCAAGAGGCTCTCATCGCACCCACCGTGTGAAATGAAGGAATCACTGAGGCTTGAACCCAAGTCACAGGACTCCAAACATCCCCCTTGGGAGACTTGTTTCCAAGGCAACAGAGAAAGGAATTCAGATAAAAGAAAAAAAAAATAGAAATGACTTGATTTTACAAGTCAATCCCAGATTATTTATAAACCAAGTCCAAGATTAGTACCTTGTGTTAATTTATCACATTCTTCTTCAAATAGTCATTTTAGTGACCTAAGATGTCTTTAATTAACCTTGGGATGAGTAAAAAAAAAAAAAAAAATCATCTGGCAAGGAATCTGTCTAGAAAGAGACAGAAACTCATCACCTTTCCTTATCAGTCCCCACCCTCAGCTCAAGTAGAAAGCAGCGTTTTCCATGCTGTGGAGAGTCTGCCATGCGGCCCTGCCTGGCATGGTGAAGCCAATCAGTAATTACAGCCCCTCTTCCAAGAGCCAGGCCTCTCATAAGGCTGCAAACCCTGGCCTTCTCTAAAATGGAAAAAGGCAGGCGGCAGGCCCCCACCTAATTCCCCTGCCTGACTTATCTCGCTGGGTGACCCAGTAGTTCTGGGGGCAATCAGCCCCCAGGGAGGAGGAGGGGAGCTCTGCTGGTGTCTTTGGCCACACTGCCTGGGGCTGGACAGCACGCTTCTTTCCACCGCAGTAGCTGAAGTTCCACATGGTCGGCTCAGTTAGCAAAACAAAGCAACATGTTCTTGGGAAACAGCAAATGACAACAGGGATGAGGAACAGGTGACCTCCCCTAAGAAATGTATTTCTGACCAGTGAGTTTGCTTTACTTGGCTGACCTGCCCCCTAAGCAACACTCTGAGATTATGAAGGTCTCCATGAGTATCATAAAAGATTGAAAAAATGAGAAAGCCTTTCTGGCCTTTCTTTCCTTGCTCCCTCCCTCCTGTCCTGACTTCAACAAGCACTTAATCTTTAGTGCCTACTATGAACCAGGTACTATAGCAGGGAAGCAAGAGACTCACTCCTGATTCTGTGTGACTGTTTTACTTGGGGTTTGTAGTAAGCATAGTCGCAACTCACAGTAGCTGTCATTCACCAAGGGACTACTGTGCGCCCCACTGCCTCGCTGACAGGTATAACCCAGGGAGGCTGTAATCTCCATTGTATGATGGGACAACAAAGGCTCTGGACAATGACATCGCTAGTCCAAGTCATGCATCTGCTATGTGCAGAGCGGTGACACAACCCACGGCTGGGTGGAACTCAAAGCCTGTGCCCTTAACCACCGGGCTACCCTGCCCCTGTGAATACCCCCATTTATGTCAGCTGAATTATGGGGTACAGAAGATGTGGTCACAGGAGGGAAGACCTTGACGTGTGTTCCTCCTTCCCTCCACTCCATTTGGCTTTCTCCTACTCACACGTAGATTGGCCACGAACCCCAACTAAAGCCTGACGGTGAAAAACACAAGGTTCACCAACATGGCTTTGGGGACCCCCTCCCGTACTGTGTTCTGACAAAAACTCAACCACGCTAACAGCTCCAGTGACCAGCAGGTCTGAGTGGCCTCAGAGGGCATCTTCCATGCCCTCCTGCCCAGGCTGAATGGAGAGGAAGAGCCAGGCTCTGCCCCACACCACTGTGGGGCCCCAGGCAATGCTCCCCTTCTCTCCGGGATGTGATTCCCCAAGGCAGCTACCCAGGAAGACCACAGGAAAGACCAACTCAAAACCCTCGGCCTTCCTCTGCAAAGCCACCAGACCCACTTACAAATACTGTGTGGCCTGGGGCCCTTACACAGCCTTCTCCTGCCGCAGCTGCCTCCTTTTGCAGATGGAAATCATGACACCTACCTCCCAGGTATTGGTGCAAGCCGAGAGCACACAGCAGGCCCCCAGCAACAGGCACAGATATTCCAATGGGGACTGCCCCATTGGAATCCACCATTGGAATAAGTGTGGCTTAAGTACCCACATTTGGCCGGATGCAGTGGCTCACACCTGTAATACCAGCACTTCAGGAGGCCAAGGTGGGTGGATCACGAGGTCAGGAGTTCAAGACCAGCCTGACCAACATGGTGAAACCCCATCTCTACCAAAAATACAAAAATTAGCCGGGTATGGTGGCACACGCCTGTGATCCCAGCTACTCGGGAGGCTGAGGCAGGAGAATCACTTGAACCTGGGAGGCAGAGGTTGTAGTGAGCAGAGATTGCACCACTACACTCCAGCCTGGGTGACAGAGCAAGACTCTGTCTCAAAAAAAAAAAAAAAAAAAAAGTACCTACATTTTGAAAAGCAAACTTATAAAGAGAAATGCCCTCTTCCCCAGGCTAAATCAACACTCGTCCAAAGGCTGCTCTGATGCTCTAATAGGGTACATATTTCCTAAGAGCTGACGGGATATATTGTGTGTGCCAGGCCCCACATCGTCTCACGTCATCCTCGCAAGCATGGTTTAGGTTAAGGCTCCAAAGTCTGACTGCCTGGCCCTCCAGCTCCTTGCTGTGTGATCCTGGGCAAGTAACTTACCTTCTCTGAGCCTCACCTTCTTTGCCTTTAAAAGGGGAGAAAAACAGTACCCTTCTTACCAAGTGGTGGTAACATTATATGCTCTGACCAACTCATGGGAACAAAATAAGTATCCTCATCATACAGAGGAGAAAATGGAGGCAGAGAGTGAAGGCTGGAGGTTGTGCAGTGGCTTAGTGGCAAAGTCTGACTTGGAGGCCTGTGCTCAGCAGCTTTGGCTCTCTGGGCAAGGGAACAGTGGTACCATGCCCCACCCCCATCATTTCCATCATGCAGCTGGCAGCCCCCGCCCCTCTCTCATGTCACAGCTGCTGTGAGGAATGGTCTCCACTTGCAGAGCACGCCTCCACACAGGAGTGCTTTCTCCTGACCCGGCTGGAGGTCTGTTCTCATGTGACTCACTTCTCTGCACTCGGAGAGCCTCTCTTTTGTACCACCACGTTCCAGGAGCCATGCTGGGGTGGGCGGGGAGGGCAGGGAATGGGGCAGCCAGGCGGCTCTGGCATCTTGACAAAGGGGTATCACTCCACAGGTCCCCATGGTAGCCCACCTTTTGGGTACAATGCACATTCCACAGCCTCAGAGTCCTAGACCTTGGGCTAGCCTGGATTTAATCTCTTCCAGAGGCCCCGGCATCAGGGCAATCAAAGCAAACCCCCCAGCTCCCTCCACCCAGTTTTTTCCAACCCAGAGCTGCCTGCAGATCCTACGCAGCCTTGATGCTTCCTGCTTCTGAGTCACAGCTGTGAGGTTACCCTCCAGACCCTATCACAGCACCCTTCCGCTTACACTTTAATAATTACAATTACTTGGTATTTCTCTAATTGTTTATTTATTACTGTCCCTCTAAGGAAGGCTTATAAGAACAGAAATCTTCTATGTCTTAGTCTCCGCTATTGCCCCCTGTGCCTGGCACACTGGAGGCATTCGGTAAGTGTTTGTTGAATGGATAAATGAATCAATGAAGTAAAGAAGGGAAGGAAAGGGGAGAGAGAGAGGAGGGGAGGGGAGGGGAGGGGAGGGGATGGAAGAACTACTCTATTTGCAACGCAATGCCTTCTCTTCCCTACCCCTTTCTCTGGCCAATTTCTATTTTGTGCTGATGCCACCACCTCCAGGAAGCCTTCTTTGCTGCTCTCTCCTCCAAGTAAAGTGCCTTCTCTGTGTTCCTCAACTCCTGGGCTTCTCCTATCACAGTATTCTCTTTGCCATTCTGTATGTGTCAATTTTTCACAACCCTCTGCCTACCAAATCCTGGCCAATGGGACCTGGGGGCAAGTGGACTACGGGGAGAAGTCTTCCTTGTGATGCACCCTCTTCCTTGGTGGGATGTTGTCCGGGCTCCTGAGGATGGCTGGAACTGTGGCAGCCATTTGGGGACCATGAGGGAATAAGATGCTCAGAAAAGTGTAGGAAGATGGGAAGAACCTAGGTGGATCTCTGCATCCAGGACTTGGAAAACTTCCCGTAAAGGGCCATATAGTAAATATTTCAGGCTTTGCAAGTCACACGCAGTCTCTATCACACCTTCTTTGTGTTCTGGGTGGTTTTTGGTTTCTTTTACAACCTTTTAAAAGTGCAAAACTCATTCTTGGTTCACAGGCCATACTTTGCCGAAAACCATACTAATACCAGCTGGTGAACTCATCACAGAGAGGACAGGAAGAACTCCCAGCTTAGCTCCCCAACTACCATCTGCGGCAGGCAGGGAACACGTCTGGCTCTGCAGCTCCAAATCCTCCCTCTGCATCTGATCCCAGGGACAGTGCTATTGCTGGCAGGCCCAGCAGGAAACCTAGGCTTCCTCCAGTGGGTGCTGCACCTTCAAAGAAATTTTTTATCTTGGCTAGAGAAGACCAGGACCAGAGACAAGGGAGGAGAAAGCCGAAGGCTAACCAGAATGGTGAGGTCATGCTAAGTCAAAAAGGATCAGGAAACAGAACCACAAAAAGGAACAAAGATGAGGCTGCGATTTGGGCATAAGGGGATGAGTCTAGAAGGACTTAGCAGTCATCAGTATTCCTACAGCTTATCATTTACATGTTTCTTGATTTTTTTTTTTTTTTTTTTTTTTAGACGTAGTCTCGTATTGTCACCCAGGCTGGGGTGCAGTGATGCGATCCGGGCTCACTGAAAGCTCCGCCTCCCGGGTTCACGTCATTTTCCTGCCTCAGCTTCCCAAGTAGCTGGGACTACAGGCGCCCACCACCACACCTGGCTAATTTTTTGTATTTTTAGTAGAGACGGGGTTTCACCATGTTAGCCAGGATGGTCTTGATCTCCTGACCCGTGATCCACCCGCCTCGGCCTCCCAAAGTGCTGGGATTACAGGCGTGAGCCACTGCGCCCAGCCTCTTGCTGTTCTTTTAGAGATGCATAGCATTTGTAATTTTTATTGTTTTTTGCTCCCAGATGCTGGAATGTGATTCTGTGCAGAGACTGGACTGCATGGCACCCTGCCTTTCGTAAGAACCACACCTACCTTTCCCCATAGAATCTCTAGAATCACAGAGTGAACTGGATGTTAACTCTGCCATTTTACAGAGGAGGAAACTGAGGCTCAGAGATGTTCAGTGTTGTGCTCAAGGTCACTTAGCTAGGAAATGACTGCATGAGGCCTGGACCTGGGCTTGTCTGGTCTGCAGGCTGGGGAACTTTTGTACATACACTCTGGAGGCAGCCTTCCTCATGTCTCAAGAAACACCACCTGAGACTCAGCACACTCATATCTGTCTGTCTTGTTGACTACAGTATCCCCACCCCTTAAAACACTCAATAAAGAGCTGGGGAACGAACAAGTGGACATAGCATAGAACCATGCACAGAGCCGGGGCTCGGCGAGAATCAGAGGGAGGCAGGAGGGACGGAGAGGAAGGAAGGGCTGGCTTCCTGGTGCTCCCAGATCCACCCAGGACACAGGCTGTGCTCATGAAAACACAAAGTCGTGAGAATGCGGATGTGTACCTCCTGGGGCTGGGCTCAGACAGCAATGGTGACACATCTTCCTAAGCGTTCATTTTCACAACCACCTTTCTCAAGGCACATGACACATTTTCTTACAATACTGCTCAAAGGAGGCCTGGAGAGGCCACTGGAGGAAGGCCCGGGGATTCTGCTGCGTCAGCCTTCACTAAAATGAGCTAGCTGGTCCCGCTCTGCTCCTTCTTCGAGTTCTCTTTAGAGGTATTCTCATTCTCACCTTTTACTTGCTCACCTCCCACCTGCTGCGGGGCCTTGGATAGATCCAGGTGCTGCCTGGGCCTGCATCCTCTCAGCCAATGAGGAGGGGTTGCCATGACAATCTATAAGGGCCCTTCAGGTCTCCACTCCTGATTCATTCACTCCACAAAGCCACGCTGGGGGTCTGCACGTGCTACGCGCGGCACAACATGCTGGTCCCTCTGGAGGGCTCTGAGCTCTCGGCAAATGACCCACACCTGCGTTTAAACTGGGCAGCCCTGCTCCCATTTCACCACCCTTCATCCCAAGTCTCAAGAAGGCAACAGAAAATGCCCTGTTTGGAGCTATGACAGAACAACCCCTCTCTCAAGAAGGTCTGAGTTGATGGTTTGCTTTCTTCAAAAACAAGAGCGATGCTTTAAGTTGGGAGCAGCCTTCGTGTTTGGATGTGGACACCTGCACAGTCCTCAGGGTGCCCCCAGGTATCTCTCTCTCCTCCCTCCCTTCTTTAATCCAAAGTGAAAAGTCCTGGGAGGCAAGGTAGGGGGCTGGCAAAGTGCCTGCAAACCAGCATCACTGCCAGAAGCAGAAGCAGAAGGAGCGGGTACAGCGACTATGCGTGTGTGTGTGTGTGTGTGTGTGTGTGTGTGTGTGTGTGTGTGTGTGTGTGT
>NC_045452.1:5638593-5667435 GCF_002776525.5 Piliocolobus tephrosceles
TGTGTGTGTGTGTGTGTGTGTGTGTGTGTGTGTGTGTGTGTGTGTGTTGGGAGCAGGGAAGATCCCGATACCTCTCCATTCTTACTCTAACAAGTTATTTTCAGGGTATAATAATAACTGCCTGCCCGCTCCCCACCAAGTGTTCTCATTTCAAAACGGACTTAATGAGATCCCTTGGAGGAAGGACTTCTCCAAGCAATTGAACACACTGTGCAGTTAATGAGCTGCCAGCAGCGAGTGTCACTTAATGGAAACCAAGTGAACAGAAACAGGTCAGGGGAGGGAGTAGCCGTCCCTTAGGCACCTATTGTGCCCAAGCACAGCGCTAGGCACTCTACAGGGGTTGACATCCATTATTTCACGGCATTCCACTAACAGCCCTGCAAGGTCTTGTCTCTCCTCTTGAAAGATGAGAAATCTGAGCCTCTGATCTGGTTCCTAAGTTGTGAAGCATAGCTAGGCTGCCTGCTCAAAAGTGGAGCCTCCACCAATGCGCTGTGTGACTTCAGACAAGTTACTGCACCTCTCCGAATCTCTGTCTCCTCATCTGTAAATGGGGTTAACGATAGCAATTGCTTAATAGGGCTTGTGTGAGGATTGTGTGAGACACTGCCTAGAAATTACCCAGCACATAGTAAGTGCTCAATGAACATAGTCACTTGCCAGTTGGATTTAAACCCAGAAACCCGTCTGCTTCCAAAACTCAGTAAATTCTCTCTTTCCACTAATTTGCAACTTCCCCATCCACACTCAGCTGGTGACCTTAGCTCACCCTCCCTGTTCCCTGCATCTGGGAGGCCACCCTGCCTCCCTCCAGTGCAGGGGGTGGAGGGACCACACTCACAGTCCAGGCCAGTCTCTCCTCTTGTGCTGTGATGCCATCTCTTCCCACCAACTCGCAACAGCTCCCCTGTATCTAAAGCTGCTCCCTCCACACTCTTCCCTGTTGCAATAAAATATGGCACCACCCAGGCCGGGCGCGGTGGCTCAAGCCTGTAATCCCAGCACTTTGGGAGGCCGAGACGGGCGGATCATGAGGTCAGGAGATCGAGACCATCCTGGCTAACACGGTGAAACCCCGTCTCTACTAAAAATACAAAAAACTAGCCGGGCGAGGTGGCGGGCGCCTGTAGTCCCAGCTACTCCGGAGGCTGAGGCAGGAGAATGGCGTAAACCCGGGAGGCGGAGCTTGCAGTGAGCTGAGATCTGGCCACTACACTCCAGCTCGGGCGACAGAGCAAGACTCCGTCTCAAAAAAAAAAAAAATAAAATAAAATATGGCACCACCCACCTGTTATTCGGGCCAGACACTGGGGACCCTCCGTAGTTGCTCTTCTCCCCCAGATCTTCCACATCCATTCCCATTGGCTTAAACTTGGAACTAGAACCTGAACCCGACCACTTCTCCTTGCTTCCTATCCCACCCCAGCACTGGATCCAAGTCCCCACTGCCGCTGGCCTCCCTGCTTTACCTCCTGCCCCTCCAGTCCACTCCCCACACATCAGCCTGGCTGGGCTTGACAATTCTCCATCCTATGATCTTAGCCTCCACCAAAAATGCTCCTTCATCTCTCCACTACAGCCAGAATAAACTCTACACATTCTGCCCTGGCCCACAAGGCCCCCACTTGCTTCCCCCACGTGCCCAGTGGGCAGCTGGCAATATTGGCCTTACTATGCCTCAACCTCTCTCAGCTTGTTCCCACTGCAGGGCCTTTGCACATGCAGGCCCTCTGCCTGCAGCCTCCTTCCCCAGATCCCTGTGTGGCTGACTCCTTCCCTCAGAGCTCCACCCAAATGTTATTCCAGTCACGCTTCCTCCCAGTCTCATCACCTGTTTCATTGTCACATCATTCTGTTTCCTTGTCTTCATGCATTTATCTGTATTTAGAATTATTTATCTTTCATACGTAATAGCTGTTTCTCCCACTAGAACACGCACTCAGCCCGGGCAAGAACTGTGTTTTTCTTATTCCCCTCTGATGCTTAGTGACTATAACAGTGTCGGGCACAGAGAAAAGGCTCAATAAATATTTGTTGAGAGGATAAACAATGGAGTAAATGAATGAACAAGTAAACTAAAGAATGAATGAATTAACACACAAACAAACATACAAGCCAAACTCTATGGGGCTGCACTTGCCCATCTCTAAAACGGAGGTGGTAACCCCAACACCCACAGGACGGTGATTAAGATGAACCCTGATGAACCAGAGCCTAGGAGACGCTCAACAAATCCTTGCTGGTTGAAGCATTTTAGTCAGCGGGGACTCAGCAGCAGGTATCTCCTCTCAACCCCTTACTGAATAAAATGCATTTAATAGTCAAAATCCTGTAACAGAGATATAGCAGTTGAAGGTTCAAGGAAGAACGCATGTGAGAACACGATTCACTGTATTACCCGTAGCCATGGCAACTGAAATCTTCAAGTGCAGTTCTGCCTCGATTTAGTTTTCTACGCAGAAATTTTTAAAGGAAATGTTCAGATTTCTATCTGTGCTGACATTCTTATAGAATAGGCATCCTCATTTGGCTTGGGGAGGAAAAATGCAAAATGCCAGATTCCCACAAGGTAAAGTGGTTTATGAAGAAAGAAGACTTTTGTTTTTGGCAGCATGAGTTCAGTTCTGAGAAGTGGAACAAAATCATCGTCATCATCATCACCATCATCAGCAACAAACAACATCTTTGCTTGAAACAGAATGGACCAGGCCAGGCACGGTGGCTCACATCTATAATCCCAGCATTTTGGGAGGCCAAGCTGGGCAGATCACCTGAGGTTAGGAGTTCGAGACCAGCCTGACCAACATGGCGAAACCCTGTCTCTACTAAAAATACAAAAATCGGCCAGGCGCGGTGGCTCACACCTGTAATCCCAGCACTTTGGGAGGCCAAGACGGGTGGATCATGAGGTCAGGAGTTCGAGACCATCCTGGCTAACACAGTGAAACCCCATCTCTACTAAAAATGCAAAAAATTAGCTGGGCATGCTGGTGGGCACCTGCAGTCCCAGCTACTCGAGAGGGTGAGGCAGGAGAATGGCATGAACCTGGGAGGCGGAGCTTGCAGTGAGCCGAGATCCGGCCACTGCACTCCAGCCTGGGGGGCAGAGAGAGACTCCGTCTCTAAAAAAAAAAAAAAAAAGAATGGACCAGTACTTTATCTAACCTTCACTCATTCATGCAGTCATTTAACAAGAGTTCACTGATTGCCTACTGTGTGCCAGACCCTGTGCTAGACTCCAGGGATACAGCAGTGAACCAAGACAGATGAGGATCCCTGCCCTTATGAAGCCTGCAGTCCAATAGGACAGAGACATCCAATGGAAGAACATTCACAGGATGGAATTCTCAACACGGAACAGTGGAGAGAAACATGGTAGAAGAGGTAGAAGAGAAAGGACAGCCCTGTGGGATAATAGAGCCACCACTCACTGGTTTTGTGACCCTGGGCAAGTAACTACACCTCTCTGAGCCTGTGATAAAATGCTGACAACAATATTGCTTGATGAAGGTGTTACGTGTTCCCAATGAGATGACAGAAAAAGTGTCTTGTGTGGTGTCTGATATACAGCAAGTACCCAGTAACTAGTCATTCTTTTTGCCTTACAGAGGCAGAGGTGGCCAGTGGCTGTTTCTCCCGACAAGGCCTCGGTAAAGTCCTCTGGGTGAGGGGTTTTCCCAAAGGAATGCCTATGTTCTAAAGGACTGAGAGAGTCTGGGAGACACCTGAGATTTCAGCTTTCAAAATAAATGTACAGGGAAGAGGAAACAGATTAACCTAACAGCTACCCAGATAACAAATGAGGCTAGAGTCCTGAACATGCTTAGGGTGGGGTCCCAGCTAAACTGCCCAAAATATGAGGATGGAGGATGCTGAGAACAGCCTGCCACTGTGGGCTTCTCACCACACCAGCCATGTGCAGCGTGAGACCAGAACCTCAGAGACTGACGAGAGAAATCACGGTCTCTCGACCGGCACAGCAGTAGAGCTGAGGGCTCCAGAGCTCAGCACACTTCAGTGCAAACCCTGAGGCCTGACAGCAGGAAAAGCCTGGTGGGCCAGACTCCTTCTAAGGAGCGGCCTGCACTCCCCGGATCCTCACAGGTAGAGTGAAACGCTGGCAGAGGTGGGGGCATGTGAGCATCAGACTGGAGCCCAGGAACGAGGAAGCAGACAGCAGACCTGGTTTATGTTTGAGAGCACGCCACCCTCTTCTCTGCTTTCAGCCTCTATATCTACACATGCTGTTCTTTATGCCTGAGTGTTGCTCCATCACCCCTGTCAGTCCCAGCCCACCTGGAAAACCCCTGTTCAATCTTTAGACGACCCAGAAAGGCCACGGCCAGGCATTTCTCCTGCAGCAAAACACACGAGGGTGCAAAGGTGTCTGCACAAGGATGTTCACTGCAGCATTGTTTATAGTGCACACAACTGGAAATGACCGACATGTCTGTCTAGAGGCGACTGGTTCAAAAAATTATAGTGCAAGGAAGAATACAAAGCCATTAACAAAGAATGGCATAGAGCTATTGTGCTGATATGGAAAAATCTCATCATTACGAGAAAAAGAAAAGTCAGGACATTGATAACTATGCATAGCAAGACCTGATTATGTTAAAAATTAAACACACACGGCCGGGCGTGGTGGCTCTTTCCTGTAATCCCAGCACTTTGGGAGGCCGAGGCGGGTGGATCACCTGAGATCGAGAGTTCGAGACCAACCTGACCAAAATGGATAAACCCCGTCTCCACTAAAAATACAAAATTAGCTGGGCGTGGAGGCGCATGCCTGTAATCCCAGCTACTGGGGAGGCTGAGGCAGGAGAATTGCTTGAACCCGGGAGGCAGATGTTGCAGTGAGCCAAGATCATGCCACTGCACTCCAGCCTGGGCATGAAGAGCAAAAAAAAAAAAAAAAAAAAAAATTACACACACACACAGGCACACACATAGTCATGCCTTGGTATCTGTGGAGTATTGGTTCCAGGACCCCCACAGATACATAAATCCACAGATGCTTAAGTCTCTTACATAAAATTGGGTAGTATCTGCATGGAACCTACACACATCCTCCTATATACATTAAATCATCTCTAGGTTTCTTCTACCTAATGCAATGTAAACACTAAATAAATAGCTGTTATGCTGTATTGTTTAGGGAGTAATGCCAAGAAAACAAAAGTCAGGACATGTTCAGTACAGATGCAACCATACATTTTTCTTTGAATGTTTTTGATCTGTGGTTGGTGGAATCCACGGATACAGACCCATCCAGTTGTGCATGTGTGCCTGCACGTGTGTGTGTATACGTATGTACATATGGGAGGATACAGACACGGATGCAGGCACAGACACTGTCTTATGTATGCAGAGAATATTTTCAAAAGGAGACACATGAACCTGTCACCAGTTTCCGCAGGAGGGGACTGCAGCTTGGAGGTGGCAGGAAGACCAATTTCTCTTTAGAACACTGTTTTGAACTGTTGGAAATGTTAAACATGTCTGTGTCTTACTTTTCCAATTAAAAAAAAAGTTACTTATTTTTAATGTTTGGTCATCACTTGTATTAAATGTTCTGTCCCTAAAAGGTGACCTAAATTCCCTCCAGTGTGTGAAGACAGTCCAGTTACTGCATCATCACACATGTATCCATTTATGTGTGGATTATGTATTATGTATTATGCCACACCTCTGTACCCTTCTGCAGAGCCTGGCACCTGGTGGGTACTCAGTAAGTGCTTGAGAAATTAAAGACATCATTGGCCGGGTGTGGTGGCTCACGCCTGTAATCCTAGCACTTTGGGAGGCTAAGGCCGGCGAATTACCTAAGGTTAGGAGTTCAAGACCAGCCTGTCCAACATGGTGAAACCTGTCTCTACTAAGAATACAAAAATTAGCTGGGTGTGGTGGTGCACGCCTGTAATCCCAGTTACTTGGGAGGCTGAGGCACAAGGATTGCTTGAACCTCAGAGGCAGAGGTTGCAGTGAGCCGAGACCGTGCCAGCCTGGGTGACAGAGTGAGACTCCATGGGAAGGAAAGGAAAGGAAAAAGGAAAAAGGGAAAGGGAAAGGGAAACGGAAAGGGAAGGAAAACATCATTAACACCAGTAAAACCACTTTCGTCTTCTTAAGAGCTTTCATTTTACCAAATGACCACTCACGGAGCACCAACTACTAGCTGGCCAATTTACACCCAGCATCTCGTTTAATTGAGTCAATACCCTAAAGCCTGGCTAAAGGTGGTAGATGCTGTTGGTTCCCTGCCAGATCTCCTTTATTAGCTGGGGCACCCATACCCCAGGTGCTGGGGGCTCTGGCTGTTGCGGCTCACAGCCCCTCTCCTCCAGACCCGGCAGTGGAGGAAAAGCTACCCCAATACTCTGAAGTAGGACTTATTTTGTGATGCTGTTCACCCTCCAAAGCTCCTGAATGGACCACGTTGACTCAAGCTCTCATCGCTAAATCACATCCACACAAATCCCCACCTCAGAGTCTGCTTCTGGGAACCTGGCCTGAGACACTACTCTGCAAAATCAACAAGGGGATGCAGTTGTTTCTTGTCGTTGTTGTTGTTTGGTTGGTTGGTTTTTGAGATGGAGGAGTCTCGTTCTCCCAGGCTAGAGTGCAGTGGCGCGATCTCGGCTCACTGCAACCTCTGCCTCCCAGGTTCAAGCGATTCTCCTGCCTCAGCCTCCTGCGTAGCTGGGATTATAGGCACCCGATAAATGTCATCCAGCTCTTATCTACGCGGTGGTCTTTTTTTTTTTGAAGGAGTCTGCCTCTGTCCACCAGGCTGGAGTGCAGTGGCGCGACCTCGGCTCACTGCAAGCTCCGCCTCCTGGGTTCACGCCCTTCTCCTGCCTCAGCCTCCCTAGTAGCTGGTACTACAGGCGCCCGCCACCGCGCCCGGCTAATTTTTTGTATTTTTAGTGGAGACGGGGTTTCACCGTGGTCTCGATCTCCTGACCTTGTGATCCGCCCGCCTCGGCCTCCCAAAGTGCTGGGATTACAGACGTGAGCCACTGCGCCCGGCAGGGACACAGGTTTTTAAGCAGTTGCTGGGTATCTACTGATTCCAAACTAAATCTCTGAGAGTGGGCAGATTCAGCATGAGAAGTTTGAAAAAGCAAGACATGTAGCTGAGGTTGGTAAACAAGATCCTGGAGGCAGCGGCAGGGTGGTGGGGTGGGAGGGGCAGAATAGTTTATTATACCCATTTTACAGATGAGAAAAACTGAGGCTCACATAAGTGATTTTGTTGTCATGGATCACAAATTTGAAGTCAAAGAGGCAGATTTGAACCCTGCTCTGTTACACCCCAAAGTCTTAACTCTTCTCTCCACGCCTACTGCTCAGCTGTTGTGGGGTTAACAGGCCTGGCCAGTGCTGAACATGGTAATTTTAGCGGCTGGCTGTGAGTAGAACATTCCCCGGCTTTACTTGCCTGGTGCAAGCTGTTCAGCCGGCTCTAAATTTAGAACTGCTAACATGATCAGGAAGAGGGGTCCCTGGGGGGTACTGTTCCACGGCCAGACGGCGCTGGGGCTCGGACTGGCGCCTTGGTCACACTCAGAGCCAGCCTGGTGTGGAGAAAATATGGGAAACAGCTCTCCGGCTGGCCTTCGGGGGATTTCCTGTCCACCTGTACAGACCGGAACAACAGGAAAAGTCTGCAGCGGGGGTGGGTGGACAGGACAGGGGGCAGATCGAGATGGGCGAGGTTCACCCAGCCGGGCTTCCCTTCTCAATTCATTCACGGATGGACGCTCCTACAAAGGCCAGGGCAGTGCAGGAAGCATTTGCTAAGCACCTGCTCTATGCCTACCCTGCATTAGGATCTGAGGGAAAAGATGAACGAGATACATTCCTCTCCTCAAGAGGTTTATTTATGCACTCACTTATTCATGCGCTCAGCTCAACACATATTTAATTTATTCAGCATCTACTGCATGCCAAGCCCTGTTCTAGGAACTGGGAAAACTGATGAACAAGACATGTCCCTACCCACAAGAACCATTTTTTCACTCACCCACTCACTCATTCATTCAGGTTAACATTTAATGAGCACCTACTGTATGCAAGACCCTAAGCTAGGAAGTGGAGAGGCAGAGATGAACAAGACATGCTCGCTGAGGATGAAAAGTTTCATTTTCACATTCATTGTTTTCCTTCACTCTTTCATTCAGTTCTATAAATGATTAATGAGTCCTTGCTGTGTACTCAGTCCTCTGCTAAGCACTGTGCATATAGATATGAAACAAGACGCAGCCACTACTGATAAAGAGTTCACTTTAGTGGTTCCTTCATTCATTCAGCATAACATTCATTGATGGGAACTCCTGGGCGTCAGGCGCTGTGTTATGTGAGTGACAGGGATAAAAAGACGGGGCTGTTTTTGCTCGCAAACAGTCTCACTCATCCATTCATTCTTTCATTCATCCAGTGCAGTGAGCATTTATTGAGTGCCTACTATGTGTCAGGGACACAGATGTGCATATGAGAGAATCTCTGCTCCCTCCCTCCCTCCCTTCACCATTTATCAGTTTGCTTCACTCAACATATATTGGGCACCTACTGTATATCAAGCTGTGGGGAGGCAGAGGAATGAACCCCAGGCCTGAATCTGAAGGAAGTCACAGAAACACCAGCTCACACCCAGGGTGAGCAACCCCTTGGTTCCTGTCAGGGCCATGAGGCCCCACCCAATGGTTCCTCAAAAGCTCCCAGCAGCAGGCAACATGCCCCTCCCACGGAGCCCCAGGACGGGCAGGGGGTTATAGGGGCAAGGTGGGGGCCGCTCAGCACACTGGGAGACAGAAACCGCTGGAAATACACACCAGAGGGAGGGTTTGGTGAGTGAGATGATTCAGACATCTCAGTGAGGATTTTCAAGAACTCAAGGAATATTCTAAGCTCAGAGGAGGAAGAGAAAAAGATCAGCCCACATCTTCCGACTGTGGCATACTCAACACCAAACTGCCAGCAGCAGTGTTGGTTCCCCTTGGCTCCTCTGCCCTCCCAGGCCAAATGCCTGCCAGGAAAACAATGGCTTTGAATCTACCACCAGCTGGGGCTGCTGAGAGACGACTGAGAGAAGCATCCGCAAGAAGCCCTTGGCACAGTGCGCAGCACAGAGTAGGTGCTCAGTGAATGTCACCCGGACACATTTGATTTACTGCAAGGTGCGGTGGTTTGGAATGTGGCTACACATTCTTTGCCACTCCTGCCATTGAGACAGGGGTCCATGTCCCCTCCCCTTGTCACTGCATGGCCCAGCAGAGAACAGAAGTGACGCTGTATGAGTCCTGTGGCTGCAGCCATCATAAAGGGAAGTGTGGCATTTGCCTTCTTTGCCACAACACTCACTTCCAGAGCCCTGAGCTGCCATGTTGAGAGGAAGCCCAGGCCACTAGGGGTGGCTGTGTTTCAGTGCTCTGGCTGACAGTCCCAGGGAAACCTGGCTTTCAAACCATCAAATGCACCAGACACGTGGGTGAAGAAGACTAGATGGTTCTACCTCTCAACTCTTTGAGGCTCCCAGCTGACACTCCAGATAGGCAGCAGCCACTCTCACTGAGCCCTGCCTAATTTCTGACCCACAGGATCCATGGACATAATGAACAGTGGTTGGTTTGCACTGCTGTGTTTTGGAGTCGTTTGTTATGGCAACTGATAACCGGCCCGGAGGCAGTTCTTCAACAGGTCCCTGCCCTGCATACCCTGCAGAATCTGGGAGGATCAGATAAACCAGAAAGCATAAAACACCTTTATATAGTCAATTTTTGTTTTTGTTTGAAAAAGAGTCTTGCCCTGTCACCCAGGCTGGAGTGCAGTGGCGCAATCTCAGCTCACTGCAATCTCCACCTCCCAGTTCAAGCAATTCTCCTGCCTCAGCCCCCTGCGTAGTTGGGACTACAGGTGGGCGCACCCACGCCGGGCTCATTTTTGTATTTTTAGTAGAGATGAGGTTTCACCATGTTGGCCAGGCTGGTCTTGAACTCCTACCCTCAGGTGATCTGGCCGCCTTGGCCTCCCAAAGTGCTGGGATGATAGGCGTGAGCCACCCGCACCCGGCCCATTGTCAAGTTCTATACACACGGGAGCCACTGACATTATCTCTCAGGACACAAAGGGGGCTCTGCAGCCTTCCTGACCCCACTAAACTTGGCAAAGCATAAGTAAGACCGCCACCCCCCTCAGTCAGCCTGGGAGACTCTGCAGACTACTGGGGCTGACCTGCACTCACGTGGCAGGCCACCGCTTTGTCCCCAAAACAAGACTTAGGTCATCCCTCCAGGAGGAATGAACTGGAGGACAAAGGCGGCTTTCACTGGGCTCAGGCTGCTCTCGGCAAACAGGAGCAGTCAGGGCAGAGCTGGAAGCGGGCGGCCCCAGGCACGCCCCCCTGGGCAGGTGGCCAAACAGGCCAGGTGGGGCCCAGGCAAGCTGGAGCAGCAGTGGGGTCTGGCAAAGGGCTTTCCTGTCTGCTCTCTGGGTCCTTTCCAATCTAGGCCTTAACAGGGAGAGGGCAGGGTACAATGAGGCATGAGGACGGCTTGGTAAATTCAATAGAACGTGGAAAAGGTATCCCTAGGATTAAGGTCAAATTAAAAGCATAAACTAGCACAGTGCAGGCTTCAGAGTAAGACAGCCTGGGATCAAATCTTGGTTCCACTGTTGACCAGCTGTGTGATCTTCTGCAAGTGAGTTAACCTCTCTGAGCCTTGTTTTCCTTATCTGTTTTTTTTTTTTTTTTTTTTTTTTTTTTGAGACGGAGTCTTACTCTGTCATCCAGGCTGGAGTGCAGTGGTGCAATCTCAGCTCACTGCAAGCTCCGCCTCCTGGGTTCATGCCATTCTCCTGCCTCGGCCTCCCAAGTAGCTGGGACTACAGGCGCTCACCACCACGCACGGCTAATTTTTTGTATTTTTTTAGTAGAGACGGGGTTTTACTGTGTTAGCCAGGATGGTCTCCATCTCCTGCCCTCGTGATCCGCCCACCTGGGCCTCCCAAAGTGCTGGGATTACAGGCGTGAGTCACTGCACCCGGCCTGTTTTCCTTATCTGTAAAATGCACATAGTAACAGTGCCTCCCTTCTAGGACTGTTGTGAGGATAAAAAGAAACATTCTAAAGTGCTTTTCCTAGTACCTGGCTGTTACGGACTGAAATATATTCCACCCAAATTCATATATTGAAGCCCTAACCCCCTAGTACATCAAAAGGTGACTATTACTTGAAAACAGGGCCTGTAAAGTTGTGATTAGGTTTAAAATAAGGGTGCTAGGTTGGGCTCTAATCCAATCTGACTGTTAACCTCATTAGAGGAAATTTGGAAACACAGACAGGAGCGCACACACGCAGAGGGAAGACGGTGTGAGGACACAGACAGAAAGTGGTTATCCCCAAGCCAAGGAGAAGACCTCAGAAGAAACCACACCTGCCAACACCGTGACCCTGGACTTGTAGCCTAGAGAACTGTGAGAAAATACATTTCCTCTGTTCAAGCCATTCAGAAGTCTCCGGTTTTTTAATATGGCAGCCCTAGAAAACTAATACACCAGCACATAGGAGGAGCAAAATAAAAATCTCTGATTACTATATTATTACATTTATATTATAGCTAGAAAACATTAGGTCAACATGAACATGCTTTTACATTTTATTAATATAAATATGTTTGATACAAAATATTAATACAACATGGAACACCTGCAGTTGTGAGTCCCTGCCTCAGAATTTCTATATAAAATATCATGTATTTTTTGTTTTTTTTTGTTTTTTGGAGAGACAGAGTCTTGCTTTTTCACCCAGGCTGCAGTGCAGTGGCACAACCACAGCTCACTATAGCCTCCAACTCCTGGGTTCAAGTGATCCTCCTGCCTATCCTCTTGAGTAGCTGAGACTTGCAAGCATGCACCTCCACACCCAGCTAATTTTTTCATTTTCTGTAGAGACAGGGTCTTGCTATGTTGCCCAGGCTGGTCTCCAACTCCTGGGTTCAAGTGATCCTCCCACCTGGGCCTCCCAAGGTGTTGAGATTACAGGCGTGAGCCACCAGGCCTGGCCAACATCAGGTTTTCTTAAACTGTAATAATTCAGACCAAATTCCTTGACAACCTTCTCATCCATGCATTACTGAACCATTGAAATGGTGACATTGTGTCCCCTGGGCTCCAATCACAGTAACAAAATCAATGACACCCTCAAATCTCCCACCTCTTCCAGAGGTGCCTGGCCTCTGCACATTGTGGTTCAGCCTCTTGGATGCCCATCTTCTCTTGTCCTACTCAGGTGTTAAGACCCAGCTCAGGCCTAGTTCAGGGTAGGCACTCAATACACATGCACAGCAAGCCAACTATGAGACAAGTTAATGCATTTCAACAAAGAAGATGCTGGGCCCAGAGCGGGCGGTGGCTGGCACAAGGTCACAGTGTCCTGGCTCCACATTCATCATCTCTGTCTCAAACACAGAAACCACGTGTCCACTGAACTTGAAACCCCCAAATCTGAGTCCTTTTTCAGCTCTGGAAAATCCATTTGCCTACCGGCAGCAAACATTGTGGGTAGGAGGTGCAGAGAGGGCATCGACCTGCATCAAGCCTTCCATAGCTCACTGTAGCTTCCAACTCCTGGGCTTAGGTGATCCTCCTGCCTCAGCCTCCAGTAGCTGGAACTATAGACATGCACTACCCAGCTGGCTAATTTTTATATGCGTTGTACTAATGGGGTCTTGCGATGTTGCCCAGGCTGTTCCGGAACTCCAAGGCCTCAAGCGATCCTCCCGCCTCCTTCCTTCTTTTACACTCCACACTATTCTCTCCTGATGTTGGACTTTCCAGAGGTTCTGTGCAACCTTTGGACAAGTCTGGTTTTGCTCAGTGTCCTCATTTGTAAAATTTGGACAGTCAGAGCCCCTGCCTCACTGGCGGTTGAGACAGCCACACACACTGAGGTGTGAAAGCGTGTAGCTCTGCACGTGCTCAAAAAAAAGCAGCTGCCCATCAAGGTGATTTGTTAGAACAGGGGTGCCCTCTAGTGCCTCAATTGGGAAATCATTCCACCCTTGAGGCAGCCAGCAACTTCTATCCTGTGGGTTCAATTCCTCCCTTGGAAATGTGGAAATACAGCACCTACTAGGTGCTCTCCCCACTGGTCTCCACAATGAAATGCTAACATAATCCTCATTTGAGAAAGGGAGTTTCTCACCTTCAGGTAAGACACAAGATCAGAGATATGAAGTCACCTGTTCAATGTCACAGAGCAGCAAGGGCTGGATTAGAACCCACATCTGTCTGACTCTGAAGCTCCACTCTTTACTGGACTCTTAGAATTGGGAGACTGTGCACAGAAGAAACTTCAAGGAGACTCTAGCCCAATATTTCATCATACCTACAGAGAAACTGAGTCCCAGAGAGGGCAAACAGTTGCTCAGGGTCACATGGCATCTGCATCCTGGAATCCTGGCTCCTGGAAGTATTCCGCCGACATGCCCAGCCCTCCCAACCTTCTGCCTTGCATTTATGGTTCCTTTCAGCAGTCCCAAGACTGGCATGTCCCTCTGAACTGCTCTAAGCCCTGGAATGTCTGGTACCCAGCAATGACTGCTTTGGAACAGTCAGAGCTGGGGCCTCAAAGACCCCCATCTGAGAGCGGGGTTCACTTCGGCCTCTCAGGGCAAAGCTCCCAACAGCACGGGAAGGTGACTGAGGCCCACCAAGAACCAAAAAGTGGAAGTCTAGGCTTGGGGAGCCATTGTTACCACATGGTTCTCTTTTTCTTACTGTAAAAAGCAATCTATTTTCCATATGGCAAGGACCCTGTGGACTAACAGGCAGGGCAGTGGTCCTGCTTGGAGGGGCATAACAGGCAGACAGAGTCTAAAATTGGCCAGGTGTGATGGTTCATGCCTATAATCCCAGCGCTTTGGGAAGCCAAGTGGGAAGATGACTTGAGCCCAGCTGTTCGAGGCTTGAGTGAGCTATGGTTGCACCATAGCACTCCAACCTGGGTGACAGAGCCAGGCCCTGTCTCTATAAAAATAAAAATAAAAATAAAAATAAATAAAAAACAAAGTCTGAAGTTGTCACAGTGAGGAAGGTGCCGAGGGGAGCTGGCCTGGGCCCAGCAGAATTCTCAAACCCTCTAGTGGATGTGAGCAGGGCCTGCTCCAAAGGCTCTGGGTACCTCTACCTGGAGCTCAGAAATGGTGAGGATTTTCCAAGGGGCTAAGGGATCTCACAACAGGGCTTGGTGTTTTAATCCTTTACAAGTCCCCTCCCACCTGAGCATCCCAACAGCTCTTAGGCATGGGCAGGGCACGAATGACCCTTCCCGTTGTACAGCTGGGGAAGGCGAGCTATGGGAAGAGGTGGAGAACGTGTGCTGACACCGGGGTCTAATCAACTTTTCAAACTCAACCAACAAGTGCAAACCCGGGTCTTGATCCATCCTCTAGACTCTCTACCCTGCAGTTTTCCTAATGCAAGCTGATGACAGCTCCATCTTTTAGCAGATGGCAAACTCTCAGGGCCATCCATGACTCATGTCTTTCCTATCCCATGTCCAATCCATCAGCATATCCTGGGGCTCAACCTTCCAACTAGATCCAGAATCTACCCACTTCTCCTCTCCTCCTGTCCCTGGTCTGAGGGGCCATCATCTCCCACCTGGACCACTGCGGTGGTTCCTTACTGGCCGCCTTACTTGAGCCTGTTCCCCACATGACAGCCAGAGGGGCCCACCCAAAGGCCAAGGTGGGCTGTGTCAGTCCTGTTCAAAGGGACACTGCCCCATGGCTCTGGTGCCCCCAAGCACGAGGCACAGTCCTTAGAGTGACTGCAAGGCCCGGCATGCTCAGGCCGCGTCACCTCCCTGCCCTCATGGCCCACCCTCTCCTCTCACCCAGTCTGCTGCAGCCACCCTGGCATCCCTCCTGTTCTGCAAATGTGCCTGCGCATGCTTGGGCCTTAAAACCTTTGCACTGACTATTCCTGTTTCCCCCCAAGCTCCCCTGGCCTATTCTCTCCCTGCTTCTAAAATCTCTGTTCAAATGTCACCTTCTTAGAGAGGCAGAGGCCCCACACACCCAAGCCCTCCAGAACCTTCTTACCTGGTTCCTTCTGTCTTTCCCCAGCACAGCCCACATCCTGACATATTATACAACGTTCTTATATATCATGCCCATTGCTGACTGTCTGAACACCCCACTAGAATGTTAGTTCCTGGCCAGGTGCCTACAATCCCAACTACTCAGGAGGCTGAGGCAGGAGAATTATTTGAACCCAGGAGGCAGAGGTTGCAGTGAGCCGAGATCACGCCATTGCACTCCAGCCTGGGTGACAGAACTAGACTCCATCTCAAAAAAAAAAAAAAAAAAAAAAAGAGTGTTAGTCCCTGGGGCGGGGATCATGGCTGTCTTGTGCACTGATGTATCCCAAACCTTTAGAACAGGGCCTGGTGCATGTGACCGAACTGAACTGAGGACACATCAGGTGTCTAGCACCAGCATTGGCTGCCACCACTTACTCAGCACCTACTGTATGACCGGCTTTGTTTGCATCGCCTCACTGAGTCCTCAGGCCATCCCACGAGGAAGTTGCTATCAATATTTCCACTCTATAGACAGCAAAACTGAGTTTCTGGGAGGGCTGAGATTTGCTCGAGGCCCCATGCTCTATTAGTAAGTGGCCCAGTAGGGATTAGAAGCCAGGAAAGACTGACTCCAAGCCCATTTTCGCCTCCACGACTGGGCCTAAAAAAGGTATCCATGGCTCAAGTCAGATGAAAATCTCTCATGATGCAAACTGTCCCGTGGCCCAAACCTCAGGCCCAACTCAAACAGCACAAAAATAGTCAGCTCTTCTATTTCAGCCACAGACCTTGCCGAGACAAAGCCAAACCAGACCCCTGGCACAAACTGAAGCCACCATGATCTGAGATTCAGAAGCTGGCAACAGTAATTGATTACGGGGTGCATGTGGAGTGCCAGGCACCACGGTAAGGCCATTTGTCCCCACAATAGCCTTCAACATGTCAGGTCTACAGGGTGGTCCATCAGCCCACATCTGTTTTTATTTTTTACTTTTTTTGAGACAGGGTCTTGCTCTGTCTCCCAGGCTGGAGAGCAGTGGTACAATCATTGCTTACTGCAGCCTCGAACTCTTGGGCTCAGATGATCCTTCTCCCTCAGCCTGCTGAGTATCTGAGATTACAGGCATACACTACTGCACTTGGCTATTCAAAAATATTTTCTTTTGTAGAGACTGAGTATTGCTATGCTGCCCAGGCTGGTCTGAAACTCCTGGGCTCAAGCAGTCCTCCCACTTTGATCTCACAAAGTCTTGGGATTACAGGCGTGAGCCACTGCACCTGACCAGCCCACATCTATTAAGCACCTACTATGTGCCAGGCACTGGGCCAAGGGCTGGGAGTTCAGTGGTAAACACACAAGCAACCTTCCTGCCTGACGGAGGTTGCGTGTAGCCATCAAATTAGCTTTGGAGTCAGACTTTGCAGGTTCAAATCCCAGCTCTGCCCCTGACCAGCTGTTGCATATCTGGTGGTTACTCAGCCTCTCAGAATCTCAGTTTTCTCATTGGTAAAATAATAATAAAATCCACCCCTCAGGGCTATTTGTGAGGATTAATCAAGATCCCACACACTGAGGCACTTAGCATGAAAGAAAACAGTATCTCTTGCTGTTTCATGACTATTATTATTACTACTGTCACCTAGAGGTGACTACAGGCTGAGTGAGGGCCACAGTGACATGAACAAGTAGCAAGAGGGTCTGGGGAGAAAACAGTGGAACTAACCACATTCAGATATTTTTCCATTCAAAAATCTAGTCACAGAGTCAAACGTGGGGACATGAAGCTTAGAAACACAATGAAAACCAAAGTGATTTCCCATCATTCCAGGGAGACTGAGGCATGGAACACGGACCCTGCTGGAGAGATGTAAAAGGGCAGGTGAGGGACCTGCATCTTCCCCAAGAAGTTGTCAGAAGCGCCAGCCAGGGTGTCATGCCCCACGGGCCACTCAGCGGTTCCTTACTACACTCAAAGCAGCCCCCTCTGCCATGGGGGGCTGGAGTAGAGGAAGCCTGTGAGAGTCAGCCTCACAGGCCCTGGGCGGGGCTGGAGAGGCAGCTGGGAAGAGCGTGGGACAGGAGGTGGAGGTCCCTGCCATTATATCAGAGCCCTCACCAGTCCCCAACAAACACCTTCTAGATATTAAACACCCACTCTAAGTCCAGCTCTGTGCCAAGGATACTAATGCCCTTTATCTTAGCTAATGCTCAGCACAGTTCCTGCAAGACGGGGCTGACCACTGCCACTTACAGAGGGAAACTGATGCCCACAGCCATGATGTGATTTGCCAAAAGCCACACACCCAGTAGAGACAGGGCTGGGATTCCAGGCCAGGGCTCTCCCTCCAGAGCCCCGCCTGACCTACTGCCACATTCTTCTGTCATCCTCCACCTTGCAAAGCTTGATATGCATAGCAAGCTTTCCTGTAGGCTGGGAAGTCACTTCAACACCATGGGCCTCAGTTTCCCCATCTGAGAAACCAGAATATCAGACTCCATGAAGTAGTAAAAATGGTACAGAGGAGAGCTGGGTTCAAATACAGGCTCCAGCACTTCCTAGCTGGGGAACCTTGGATGAGCTGCCTAGCCTTTCTAGGCCTCAGTTTCCCTAACTGCAAAATGGGGGTAATAATGAGATCAACCCATTGGGGTTCTTATAAGGATATAATGAGACCCCTCTGAAAGGTGCTTAGTCCAGGCCCAGGATTTTGTGAGCACTCAGTAGGAGTGGTGGTGGTGACAGTGACCTTCATCGTTATATTACTATTGCTTATATCACTAACTGCTATTGCTGTAATTGACAATCCAAGAGACCGGCTTGATGACGATGCCCCACCAAGGCCACAGGCCTTGGGACCATCTGGCAAGGTTATCTCAGCAACAAAGGAGATTAAGTAACTCACAACAGCCACACGCCAGAGGCTGTAGCCCTCAGCTACTCTTACTAATGGTTTGAAAGAGAAACTTAATCTCTCTCCCTATGCCCCAACTGTTGCTGGGCCGGCACCAAGCTTGACAGTGATAGTGGTTTCTCCCCGCAGAAGAGAAGTGCAGCTATGAGAAGGACTCAGGCCACTAACAGGAAGCTAAAAACATCCCACCAACAGGTGACAACTTTGCAGAAAACCTGTTGCAGCCCATGCTTGGCCCCACTTCTAAGAAGCTGACATAGGAGAGAGCCTGAAATGTGAATCAAGATTTAAGGCTGAGAACAATTATGCACACCGTAAACACCTGGGAATAACCTAAATGTCCAACCGCAAAGAATTGGCTAATAGATCCACCAATCCCTCTTCTGGGTATGCATCCAAAGTAAATGAAACCAGTACCCCATAAACCAAGGCTGACAACAGGTAGGAATAGTAAGCAGCTATTAAATATCATGGTTACAAACTGTTTTTAAGTAACATGGCAGATTTTTTTATGCTGTCAGTGGACACACAGAAAGATAAGCACACTGCGCCAGGCACGATGGTTCACGCCTGGAATCCCAGCACTTTGGGAGGCTGAGGCAGGTGGATCACCTGAGGTCAGGAGTTCGAGAACAGCCTAACTTGGTGAAACCCTGTCTCTACTAAAAACACAAAAATTAGCCGGGCATGGTGGCAGGCACCTGTAATCCCAGCTACTCGGGAGGCTGAGGCAGGAGAATCGCTTGAACCTGGGAGGCAGAGGTTGCAGTGAGCCAAGATCGTGCCACTGCACTCCAGCCTGGGGACAAGAGCAAGACTTCATCTCAAAAAAAAAAAAAAAAAGCACTAATGACTGGGTGCAGTGCTCACACCTGTAATCCCGGCACTTTGGGAGATCAAGACCATCCTGGCTAACACAGTGAAACCCCATCTCTACTAAAAATAGAAAAAATTAGCCAGGTGTGGTAGCACGTGTCTGTAATCCCAGCTACTCGGGAGGCTAAGACAGGAGAATTGCTTGAACCCGAAGGTGGAGGTTGCAGTGAGCTGAGATCGTGCCACTGCACTCCAGCCTGGATAGCAGAGCGAGACTCCGTCTCAAAAAAAAAAAAAAAAAAAGATAAGCACTGATTCACTCATTCAGCTGGCAGTCATGAGGCCCTACTAGAGATAAAACTGAAAGTGAAAAAATACAATGCGGGACTCTGAACTAGATCCTGGAACAAAAAAAGAGTATTTGTGACAAAACTGGTGAAAGTGGAATAAGACAAGGTTTCTCAGCCTTGTGACAATTGACATTTTGGCCAGAATCATTTTTGATGCTGTCGAGGGGAGGGCAGGGGAGGACCTGTCCTGTGCGTTATAGGATGTAAAGCAGCATCCTTGGTGTCTACCCACCATATGCCAGTAGCACCCGTCCTCAGCTTTGACAATCGAACACATCTCCAGACATTGCCAAATGTCCCTTGCAGGGGAAAATCGCCCCCGTGCAAACCACTGGAATTTAGTCTGGAGTTTAGTTCACAGGAACGCACCAATGTTAACTTCTTTCTTTTGGTAACTGAACCATGGTTATAGTAACATGCTAACGTTACGGGAACCGGGTGAAGGGTATACAGGAACTCCCGCTACTATCTTTGTAACTTTTCTCAAGTATTCTAAAATAAGTTATGTAAAATAGTATGATAGTTCCTCAAAAAACTGAGAATAGATCCACCAATCCCTCTTCTGGGCATATACTCAAAGGAAATGAAACCAGTATCCCATAAAGATCTGCACTCCCATGTTCCAATGTAGCATCTTCACAATAGGCAAGATGTGGACACACCCAAAGTGTCCAGTGGCAGATGAATGGGTAAAGAAATTGTGGCATGTCTAGTTAGACAGACAGACAGATAGATGATAGATAAACTTGTGAACCGCAGAATTCAAAAATACAGCTTATCAGAGACTTACTTTCTTCTTTGTACTCATCTGAATTTTCCATGTTTCATGGAAACATATTTCCATATATACATATATATATATACACACACACATATACATACATATATATATGCCTCAATTTCTTTTTTTTTTTTTCTTTTTGAGACAGAGCCTCGCTTAGGCTGGAGTACAGAGATGCGAGCTTGGCTCATTGCAACCTCCGGCTCCCAAGTTCATGCGACTCTCCTGCCTCAGCCTCCCAAGTAGCTGGGACTAGAGGCACAATGTCACCATGCCCAGCTAATTTTTGTATTTTTAGTATAGATGTGGTTTTGCCATATTGACCAGGCTGGTCTCAAACTTCTGACTTCAAGTGATCCACCCTCCTTGGCCTCCCAAAGTGCTGGCATTACAGGCAAGAGCCACCACGCCCAGCCCTCAATTTCTTTATATATTCAATAACACATATATCCTCTCTATATATATCTACACGCACACACAACAGATTATACAGCCTTTAAAAAGTAGAAGAGCTTGTTATTTGCAACAACATGATTGAACCCGGAAGACATTATGCTGAGTGAAATAAGCTGGGCACAGAAAGACAAAATACTACATGCTCTCACTTATATGTGGAATCTAAAATAGTCAAATACATAAAAACAGAATGGGGCAGGGCCGGGTGCCGTGGCTCATGCCTGTAATCCCCACACTTTGGGAGGCCGAGGCGGGCGGATCACCTGAGGTCAGGAGTTCGAGACCAGCCTGACCAATATGGTGAAACCCCGTCTCTACTAAAAATACAAAAATTAGCCAGGTGTGGTGGCATGCGCCTGTAGTCCCAGCTACTCAGGAGACTGAGACAGAATTGCTTGAACCCGGGAGGCAGAGGTTGCAGTGAGCCAAGATTATGCCACTGCACTCCAGCCTGGGCGACAGAGCAAGACTCCACCTAAAAAACAAACAAACAAACAAACCCAGAAGGGGGCAGAGGGGTGTAGGGGGAGGAATGGAAAGATGTTAAATGGCACAAAGTTGCAATTCTAAAGGATGAGTATGTCTAGAGACCTAAAGCATGGTGACTGTAGTTAATGGTATTGTATTATACACTGGGAATTTGTTGAGAGAGTAGATTTCAGGTGCTCTTACCAGTTTTTAAATAAAAGGTGACTGTGAAAGGAGATAGGTATGTTAATTTGCTTGACTGCAGTACTAATTTCACTAGGTACATGTATATATACCAAAACATCCGGTTGCATACTTTAAATGTATACAATGTTTTAAAATTTATTTAAAACTTTAAAAATCTGCAGGCTGGGTATGGTGGTTGATGCCTATAGTCCCATCACTTTGGGAGGCTGAGGTGGGAGGATTGCTTGAGCTCCAGAGTTTAAGACAAGCCTGGGCAACATAGTGAGGCCACATCTCTACAAAAAAGTTAAAAAATTAGCTGGGCATGGTGGCATGCACCTGTAGTCCCAGCTACTCTGGAGGCTGAGGTGGGAGGATCACTTGAGCCCAGGAGGACAAGGCTGCAGTGAGCTATGATCATTCACTGCACTGCAGCCTGGGTGACAGAGTGAGACCCTATCTCTAAAAACAGACAAACAAAAAGGTAGAGTAACAGGACAAAGAATGTTGAAGGGAAGGGGGTCATTCATTAGGGAAGACCCTAGTGAAGAGGTGACATTACCAGGGCCCAGGAGCAGTGAGGAGGGGCCCATGCTGAAGAAATGATGGATGAATGCATATTCTCAACTACGCCAAGCTACAGGAGTGGCAGGGGAGCGAGCACCTCCACCTGGGTCTCTGCAATTATTCCTGGTTAGCCGGTCACCGAATCTGACGGTGGCCTCCTGGGAAGCAGGAGGAGCTGACATTCTCGGAGCAGCTTCTAGGTTTCAGAAATGAGCTAGAGAGTTCAAAGGAATTCCCAGCAAGCAAATGAGGAAGGCAGCGGGGCCTCACTCTGCAGATGGGGAGGCCGAAGTTTGGGAAGCTGAAATGGACTTCCCAAGGCCACGAGGCTTCCTCAGAATCCACGTCCACATTCCCAAGCTTCCCTGAGAGGTCAAGCAAGAGTTTCTAGCTTAGGAGTGCAGACACCAGGGCTAATCCAAGACCCCAGTGTTGTTAACACATGTGCCAGGCTGTCTTCAGTGACTCAGAGGGACAGAGAAATTGTGGGTAATTTGCAAAACCAGCAGTGGGCCTGCATGGCTTCTCACTCCCAAAGGACCTGGTCACCCACAGAAAGCAGTGGCCAAATGGAAATCTCTCTCATTATCACATCTAGGAAAGACTTTCTAAACCGCCTCTCCCTACCTCTTCATGGTTCAGATGAGGAAACCGAGGCCCAGAGAGGAAAAGACTTGCCCAAGGTCACTAGAGAGGTGGGACACAGCCAGGTGAGGAGCTGTGACTCTGTCATTCCACAAAGCTGCCCCTAGGAGGCTGAGGGCATCCCTGCCCAGCCCCTACTGGCCAGGCTGAGCCTGTACTTGGAATGTGCCATGGGCATGCCACGGGCTCTTGCTCTGACACCCACCCCAGCCCTTTGCACATGCTGTTCCCTCTGCCTGGCACACACTTCCCTGGACCCCTACCCTAGCATCAACTGCCAGCTCCTAGGCATCCTCCAGTGCTCAGCTTCCTTGGGGAGAACCTCCTGGCCCCTGCACCCCAATGAGGCCATGTCCTCTTAGGCACTGTACAGCACCCCATCCTAACACACACATGGTCTTTGTTTCACTTCCTTAAGCAAAGTCCAAATTCTCACCAGACTCCAAGTCCCATGCAGTCAGGGGACCATGCTGTCTTGCTCCTATATTCCAAGTATCTGGCGCTAGCTCCAAACTACTGCTGGTAAGTGTGTGCTGAATGAACGTAAGATCGTAGCCATTTGCTGATGAGTTCAACACCTATGTCAAGCTCTAACTTCTGGGGATGGTGGACTGTATCTTGGTCATCTCTGCATCTCCAGCACCGAGCCCAGAGCCCAACAAGCAGCCAGGCACATCAAGGTTATCCAGACTTGCAAACCACACAATTCAAAAATACGATTATCAGACTTCTTTTCTTCTTTGCGCTTGTCTGAATTTTCCATGTCTTTTTCCCATGCACGTGCATTATTTTTGTAATTAAAACATCAATCAATCAATGTTGCCTTACATTTATTATATAAGAATATTCATATGCCAATGATTGAACAGTATGGACTGGGGGGATCTCCTGTTTCTCAACTGCTCTGGGGGGGCTCAGGAGGGAGGTGAGATACTCTGGGACTGGCGGCTGAAAGGCAATGTTTCCTAAAGTTGTATTTTTAGGAGCACTGGAAAATTTTCTGGGCAAGAAGGCATCTGAAGTATTTGCAAACACTCAGCAATGGGAAAGATAATATTTCCTAAGACTTTCCCTTTTGGGTGTGCTGAAACCAGTGGCAAATATTCTGGAAAACTCTGAGACCAGCCCGTGACAATTCTTCGAGAAGTCCGTCTATTCCCAGAGCCCTGATGGATGTCCCACAACCCAGAATCACCTACACCTACTCCTTAGTTTCAGAGAGGAGGAAACGGAAACCTAGGGAGGAGAAGTAACTTGCCCAGGCACAGAGAGCAGACCAGCCGCAAAGTCAAAGTGAGATCTGAAGGCATTTTATACTCCACAAAGCACCTCTGCACAGCTTCCCTGACTTTGATGTTTCATCAGAAAATGTTCTGGTTTTTTTTCCTCTGCTATCCAGAGGAGACACCACAGTGTGTGTGTTGGTGGAAGAGGTCCCAACTTCTTCTATCACTGTGTAGGTTCAGGAAAAGGAAAACAAAATCTATCATTTTCATCTCATAGAAGGGGGACATTCTTACACACACACAAAGGCAAGAGGGATGTAATTTCAGAATAAAGAATAGTCCTTTAAGTCCAATAAATGGTGCTCTCTGAAAAACTCACTGACGTGGTTCTTGTTTTTCCTGTTTTCTTGGGGACCGGAGGAAAGCCCACATTGGACCCGGGATCTTCATTCCTGTTTAGGAGTCTCAGCTCTTCCTACAAACCTGCTCTACCTCCCAAACCAAGCTTGTTTCCTCTTTCCCCAACATTCTCTCTTCCTTGTAACCCCCATCATTTCTTAAAGAAAACAGAGACATTGCTAACCAGACACAGCCAAAAAGCAAAGTGGGCAGGAAGCAGGAGGAGAGGGAAGGGAGGTGACCCCGTCCTGGAGCCTGCACTCCCCCCCGCCACTCACCCAGAGGTAGCCTAAGAGCTTCAGCAGGCTGGGGCAGTAGTAATACTCCATTTCCAGCACCCAGAGGTTATGCGGTGAGCACAGTACGGTTTCCAGCTCTCCTCTAGCGGGAGCGGCTCTTCTCACTCCTGTCACGCTGGAGTCAAGTTCAAGGCAGCATAAATCATTCAGAAGCCGGCTCACAGCCAGGGGACCGGCCAGACGGCTCCACTAATGGCCACGGCTGCCTGGGGGACTGAGAAGCCACCACTTGGTCCTATAAGCCCCGCCTGGGGCATCTCTGGCCTCTCGTCCAGTGGGGCGGGTCCACGGGCGGCTCCTTCTGAACCCAGCTGCCTGGACCCTCACCCTCCCGGAGGGTTTTCAGTTGCACGGCAAGAAGGCAAGAAGAGAGAAGGGGATGCCCGGGAACTGAACGTGTGTGTGTGTGTGTGTGTGCGCGCGTGCATGAAAGAGTGTGAGTGTAAGTGCTTTTACGTGAGTCTAGTGTGTGTGCATGTGTGCATACGAGTGTGTTTTGTGCATGTGTGGACTGTGTGCTGCGCGTGTGAGCCCAAGTGTTTGTGGTTCCTCCTCCCCAAACCACATGAGGAGAAGGAGGCCCCACCACTCGTTACAGGGAAGGAAATCAACTCAGGATCCCATCGGTTCATGGGGCTCCTTTGATGGCAGTAATGTTCCTTTTAAACTCAGCTAAGCTTCTGATCCCCCCTAGAAGGAGGATGTGACCATCCCCATTTTACAGAGAGGAAAACTGAGGCCTAGAGAAGTCAAGGGACTTGGCCGAGGTCACGTGGTGAGTTGGTAACTAAAGCAAGGCTGGAACCCAGGCCTCGCAGCCAAGAGTCCTCGGCCCGTCCACTCCTGTGGGCACCCAGCCCAGCATGGGGAGTGGGGTGCTGGGGAAAGGAGGGATCAGTTCCCGAAGGCACTAGCTGCCTGCTGTACCAGTTGGGGAGTGAGGAGAACATCAATTTTCAGAGATTAAAATGCAAATAAAGCACACCTCGGGCAAACCCAAGGCAAACTTTCCCAGATGTTTCCTTCAAAACAGCACGATTTTATCAAGTCACCTCATCTTCCTGAGGCTGTTACCCCTTCTGTAAAATGGGATGAATTATCCCTGCATTCTGGGCTTCTGAGGATTCAACAAGGTAGAATCCTGCCAAACCATCTAGTTTAGTTTTCATGGTCATATCATGAGGGCAGTATCATCACTTCTATTGTCCAGATGAGGAAACCGAAGCTCACAGGGTCAAAAACAGGTTCCCGAGGTGAGCAGCTGCTAAACAGTGAGACAGGGGTTCAAATCCAAGCCGGATGCACCTGGATCCCCTACTCAACACCAGCTCCCCATAAACCGAGGCCATAACCCAGAGACTGGGGTAAGTGAGCGCCGGATGAAAGACAGCTGTGCTTTTGAGGCAAAGTCCTTCCCACTGCTGAGAGGGGAAAACTGAGGCAGAGGAGGGGTTCACAGAGGCACCAGGCAGAGGCCCTGGGTTCTGCACCAGGCTCCCGCCCCCAGCCTGGAGCTCAGCACACTGACTGCCCGAGCAACATCCTGGGCCCGTCTGTGCTGCATCCTTCAGCCCCACCACCCAACATCAGGCAGAGCAACTAACAGTAAACTCATTTAAACAAGGAGAGGGTGGGCGGGACGCGGTGGCTCACGCCTGTAATCCCAACACTTTGGTTGGCCGTGGCGGGCAGATCATGAGGTCAGGAGATTGAGACCAAATTAGCTGGGCATGGTGGCGGGCGGTGTAGTCCCAGGAGGCTGAGGCAGGGGAAAGGCATGAACCTGGGAGGCGGAGCTTGCAGTGAGCCAAGATCATGCCACTGCACTCCAGCCTGGGCAACAGAGCAAGACTCCATCTCAAAAACAAAAACAAAAACAAAACAAAACAAACAAACAAAAAAAAAACAAGGAGAGGGTGCTGGGTGCAGCAGCTGAGAAAACCACGGGGTAGCTTCAAAACTTTTCAGAGGCAGGCCTGTGGTTACATTGATTCTCAGCGCCCCACTCCCAGCAAGCACTGGGTCTCAGCTGCTCGCTGCCTGACAGTCAGGGGTTGGCCCCAGCGATGGCAGAGCCAGGGACTGGCAGCAAGTCAGAAGGCCAGTCCTGCGCTGCCCCGTGACAGCACAATCTGAAGGCCGGCCCTGCTCCCTGACGGCACAGTCGGAAGGCCGGCCCTGCTCACTAACTGGTGGACGGTACAGCTGAAAAGCCAGCCCTGCTCGCCAGCTGACAGTACCAGTCAGAGGACAGCCCCAGCTGACAGTATAGCCAGAGCACTGGGTCCTGCTGACTGATGAAAGTGTAGAGAAAGGGCTGGTCCCTTTCCACTGGTGGCACCACTGGAGGGATGATACCAGCTGTCTGGCTGTACCCCTGGCGCTGTGGGTCCTGGCTGACTGGCTGATGAGTGTCAAGTCTGGGGTTAGGCCCTGCTAACTGAGAGACTAACAGAACAGTGGGACATGCGGCGCTCGTGGTTACCATAAACACAGGGGCCCGCCAGGGCCTTCCTGACACCCCTTGGCTGACAGGGGCCACACGCAGACTGCTAAGGGTTGACTGGTCTCCCATCAGCCCAGTACAGAGAAGCGCCTGGAGAGAAAGGAGCTGGAAGGAGGCAGATGAGATGCCAGAGACAGGCGGGATAGAGAGAGGAAGAGAGGACGGCCGGCCAGGCGCATGGCAGAGGGAGGAAGGTGGGAGGAAGAAGGAAGTCACAGTCTGGAAACGGAGGGAAGGGCAAGACAGGGAACACAGAGGGAGAAAGGAGAAAAAGAAAAAGACAAGAGACATGGAGGGAGGAGAGGGAGGTGGGCGGGGTAGGGGCTGTGATGGGAGAGTGACAGGCAGGGTAAGGGACGAACCCCAAAGGAGTCAGAGAAAGCACGTTAGACTGATGGCCCGGGAGGCGGGCAGGGACGAAGAGCACTGGGAACAATCGGAGAGAAAGGTGGAGGCGGCAGTGACAATGGTGACAGGGCAGGGGGCTAAGAATAAAATGAGACATTCAAAGGTCCAAGACCTGGCGAGTCCAAGGTGGAAACAGAGCCAATCTAGGACCAAGTGGGAGGTGTGGGGTGGGGAGCACTGCTGGGCAGGTGCCAAAAATGGAGACCCGCAAGTCCCCATCTCCTAACCAGAGGTGGTAAAAGGCACCAGGGCACGTCCCCAGGAGAAACTGCTCGCAGTGCCCAGTCCTGGTTATCCTACTCTGGCCACCACCCTGCCCTGTGGGCCCAGGCAGCCCGGGGAGTGTGGCTGCATCAGAAGTCGGAGGTTGATGAAGTGGAACAATGTCCCCACTTCCCGCCCCCAGGAGCCCTTCTCGATGGCAGGGGGCCACTTGCAAGCACAGATGTGACCGAGGCAACCCACACACACATCTTAGATGCTTTCCCTGGTTCCCCATCACTCTTGGGAGAAAATTCAACCTGCTCCCTCCCACCCCAGGCCCCTGTGCACCTCCCACCAGTTGACCCCACCCTGTGAGCCAGGCACCCACAAAGGCTTTGCCCATGCTGTGGAAAGCAGGCTTCCTCCCCAAAGTAGGTTCCATGGAGACCCCTAAAACGTATGTCCACCTGGAACCTGCAAATGTGACCATATTTGGAAATGGTCTTTGCAGATGTAACAAGATTAAGGGTCATGAGGTGAGATCAGCCTGGATTCCCCAGGGCTATGGTTTGAATGTATGTATCTGTCCAAAATTCATCAGCTGGAACTTAATTCCCAAGATGAGGTAGTTAAGAAGCGGGACCCTTGAGAGGTGATTAGGCCATGACAGTTCCACCCTCATAAGTGGAACTGATGCCCATATAAAAGGGCTTGAGGTCAGGCGCGGTGGCTCACACCTGTAATTCCAACATTTTGGGAGGCTGAGGTGGGAGAATTGCTTGAGGTGAGAAGTTCAAGATCAGCTTGGGCAACATCATAAGACCCTGTGTCTATAAAAAAACGGAAAACTTGGCCTGGTGTGGTGATGTGTGCCTGTAGTCTCAGCTACTCAGGAGGCTGAGGTAGGAGGATTGCTCAAGCCTGGGAGTTCAAGGTTGCAGTGAACTATGATTGCAATACTGCACCTCCAGCCTGGATGACAGAGCTAGAACCAGTCTCTAAAAACAATAAAAAAAAAATTTTTTTTAAACAAAAATAAAAGGGCTTGAAGGGGTGACCTCACCCCTTCCATCCCCCCTCATTCATTTCTGCATGAGAAAACCTGGACAACAACATCTACAAGCAAGCAGATCCTTGCTAGAAACCAAACCTGCTGGCACTTCGATCCTGGACTTCCCAGCCTCCAGAACTGTGAGAAATACATTTCTGTTTCTTTAAATACTCCGGGTCTTGACCGGGCACGGTGGCTCATGCCTGTAATCCCAACACTTCGGGAGGTGCCAAGGCAGGCAGATCCCAAGGTCAGGAGTTCGAGACCAACCTGGCCAATATGTTGAAACCCCGTCTCTACTAAAACGTACAATTAGCCCGGTGTGGTGGCGGGCGCCTGTAATCCCAGCTACTCGGGACGCTGAGGCAGGAGAATCACTTGAAGCCGGGAGGCAGAGGTTGCAGTGAGCCAAGATCGCACCATGCACTTGAGCCTGGGTGACAGAGAGATACTCTCTCAATAATAATAATTCT
>NC_045452.1:5667835-5692835 GCF_002776525.5 Piliocolobus tephrosceles
TTTTTTTTTTTTTTTTTTTTTTTTTTGAGACGGAGTCTCGCTTTGTCGCCCAGGCTGGAGTGCAGTGGCGCGATCTCGGCTCACTGCAAGCTCCGCCTACCGGGTTTA
Source organism: Piliocolobus tephrosceles (assembly GCF_002776525.5). Lineage (NCBI taxonomy): Eukaryota > Metazoa > Chordata > Mammalia > Primates > Cercopithecidae > Piliocolobus > Piliocolobus tephrosceles. Next base: position 5,667,944 of record NC_045452.1, read on the forward strand.
CGCCATTCTCCTGCCTCAGCCTCCCGTGTAGCTGGGACTATAGGCGCCCACCACCTCGTCCGGCTAGTTTTTTGTATTTTTTAGTAGAGATGGGGTTTCACCGTGTAGGCCAGGATGGTCTCGATCTCCTGACCTCGTGATCCACCCGTCTCGGCCTCCCAAAGTGCTGGGATTACAGGCTTGAGCCACCGCGCCCGGCCAATAATAATAATTCTTAAAAAAAAAAAAAAGTTGAAAAATGGTAGCCCCCTTAGGCATAATTTTGACTGTTGTTTTTCTTTTGTGTGGGGAAAAAGGAAGGTGGTGCACCATTTTGTCTGAATTACTTACTAACCAACATTTAAACATCAGAAGACCTGCATGTAGCAAAGTCATCTTCCAGCATGTGGGAAGTGGCCTGTATTCCTATGTGGGGACAGGGGCAGGAACAGCATGTGCCACCTGGGAAATGGCTCAGTGACATTCCTCCCATATCCCGCAGCCCAGACATCTGAAATACTACCCTCCAGGAGCCCTGTCGGCCACCGTTCCTCACGCTCTCCCTGTGGGCCTACTGTATGCCAGGCCCTGCATTGGGAGCTGACACCCTTTTTTTCAGGTACTCAGCCCCACCGGTGCATCACTCATCATCAATGCATCTGTGGCCAGCAGCCTTGATTCCTCGCTCAGTCTTCTACACCCTTGGCCATACAGCCGCCACCTGCTGCCCTCGCCAAACCAGTGCTCAAGCACACATGGGTGCTCAGCCTCCCCGCCTAGGCTCAGGCAGGGCCTTCTGCCAGGAATGCCTCTTCCTACTGTTAACGTTCCACCACCTTTTAAAACCTAATGCAAATGGCAAAAAATGAGTCACTCTGCCCTCTCTTCAAGTACAGTAGGATGTGATGGGTGACGATGGCCTGTCTTCCTCACAGGGCTGGGAGCTCACCACAGCCAGAGCCTCGGTCCCAGGTTCTCTGTGGTCTCGGGGCCTGGCACCAGCCCAGGGATTAGTAGGTGCTCTGTAACTGTTCCCCAAAAGAGAGAATTCCCACTTGTCTTGCTCACAGTGAAACTGTGTCCGAAATTGGTGGGTTCTTGATCTCACTGACTTCAAGAACGAAGCCACGGACCCTCACGGTGAGTGTTACATACAGTTCTTAAAGCTGGTATGTCCGGAGTTTGTTCCTTCAGACATTCAGATGTGTCTGGAGGTTCTTCCTTCTGGTGGGTTCGTGTTCTACGCTGTCAGGAGTGAAGGCACAGACGTTCATGGTGAGTATTATAGCTCTTAAAGGCAGCGCCTCTGGAGTTGTTCGGCGGGTTCGTGGTCTCGTTGGCTTCCGGAGTGAAGCTGCAGACCTTCCTGATGAGTGTTACGGTTCATAAAGGCAGCGTGGACCCAAAGAGGGAGTAGCAGCAAGATTCATTGCAAAGAGCAAAAGAACAAATCCTCCACAGCATGGAAAGGGATCCCAGCAGGTGGCCACTGGTTGGTGCCCCGCAGCCTGCTTTTCTTTCTTTATCGACCCCACCCACATCCTGCTGATTGGTCCATTTTACAGAGAGCTGATTGGTCTATTTTACAGAGAGCCGATTGGTCCATTTTGACAGAGTGCTGATTGGTGTATTTATAATCCTTGAGCTAGACACAGAGTGCTAGACAGAAAAGTTCTCTAAGTCCCCACTAGGCTAGCTAAATACAAAGTACCAATTGGTGTATTTACAAACCTTGAGCTAGACACTGAGTACTGATTGGTGTATTTACAAACCCTGAGCTAGACACAGAGTGCTGATTAGTGCGTTTACAATCCTTGAGCTTAGACACACAGTGCTAGACAGAAAAGTTCTCCAAGTCCCCACTAGGTTAGCTAGATACAGAGTACCAACTGGTGTATTCACAAACCTTGAGCTAGACACAGTGCTGATTGGTGTATTTACAAACCCTGAGCTAGACACAAAGTGCTGATTGGTGTATTTACAATCCCTTAGCTAGACATAAAGGTTTTCCAAGTCCCCACCAGACTCAGGAGCCCAGCTGGCTTCACTGAGTGGATCCTGCACCAGGGCTGCAGGCGCTGCCTGCCAGTCCCAAGCACCGCCTGCACTCCTCAGCCCTTGGGCGGTGGATGGGACCAGGCGCCATGGAGCAGGGGGCGGCGCCCGTTAGGGAGGCTCTGGCAGCGTGGGAGCCCACCATGGGGGCCTAGGGGGCTGGGACATAGAGGGCTGCAGGTCCGGAGCCCTGCCTCGCGGGGAGGCCGCTGAGGCCCGGTGAGAATTCGAGTGCAGTGTATGCGGGCCGGCAGTGTTGGAGGACCTGGAGCAACCTCCACAGCTGCTGGCCCGGGTGCTAAGCCCCTCACTGCCCTGGGCCGGCGGTCCCGGCCGGTGGCCCTGCACACGCCTGAATTTGCACTGGCCCATGAGCGCTGCACGCAGCCCCGGTTGCCACTCGCGCCTCTCCCTCCACACCTGCCGGCAAGCAGAGGGAGGCGGCTCCGGCCTCAGCCACCCCAGAGAGGGGCTCCCACAGTGCCGTGGTGGGCTGAAGGGCTCCTCAAGCACCACCAGAGTGAATGCTGAGTCCGAGGAGGCACCGAGAGCAAGGGCTGCTAGCATGTTTTCACCTCTCAAAATCATCTTTTGATCTAGGCATGAAGATGGTAGACCTACTGTGTGCACTGCACTGTTGGCCACGAAAGGGGACCCAGGGAAGCCAGATATGTGCCCATCTTCAAGCAGTTTATGATTCCCTGAGAGGTCAGAGCGCAGACAGAATAGAACAGATTCCCAAAAGGGAAACTGAGGCCTAGGGAGAGGATGGGGTGTCTTACAGAGGCATCCCCGGGCCAAGGGGAAGGGTGTGGATGGAGTTAGATTGCCTCCTTCCCACACTAGCTAGCTGGTTAATCTCTCTGGGCCCCTGCTCCTTCAGGTAAAATAAGGATGATGACAGTGCCTGCCCCACAGGGTCGCTGGGAGGCATGAATGAGGTAGTACCTACAAAGTGTTCAGAGTCCAGTACATCTTATGCTGGGTGCAGTGGCTCATGCCTGTAGTCCCAGCACTTTAGGAGGCCAACATGGGTGGATCACTTGAGGTCAGAAGTTTGAGACCAGCCTGGCCAACAGAGTGAAACCCCATCTCTGCTATAACAAAAATTAGCCAGGCATGGTGGCGCATGCCTGTAATCCTAGCTACTCGGGAGGCTGAGGCTGGAAAATCACTTGAACCCACGAGGTAGAGGCTGCAGTAAGCTGAGATTGCACCTTTGCACTCCAGCTTGGGTGACACAGCAAGACTCCATCTCAAAAAAAAAAAAACAAACAAAACATCTTAGCTCTAAGTGACGGGTGGTGTTAGGGAAGCGGGCGCCTGGGAGAGCCAGAGTAAGGCCATGTTCAATTTGACTCCATCTTAAGACTAAAAAGCCACATTCCTTGCTGGTCACAAGATAGTCACAGGGTGTTTACAGTTGAGAAAACAGCCTAAAGATACCTACAAGGATGCACTCCTACATCAGCACAGAGTCCAGGTGTCCCAATACCCATAACAGTATGTGCTTTCAAGATCATTATAGTTACGCTTTGGTATAGTCACACACTAAAATGTCAAGGATGGTTTTTGTTTTGCTTTTCAAGACTGTTTTATATTTCAATAGTTTTGGGAAGTACAGGTGCTTTTTGGTTACATGAGTGAATTCGATAGTGATGATTTCTGAGATTTTCGTGCAACCGTCACCCAAGCAGCGTGCACTATACCCAATATGTAGTCTTTCAACCCTCACCCACCTCCCCACCTTCTCCCCAAACCCCCAAATTCCATTATATCATTCTTATGCCTTTTCATGCTCATAGCTTAGCTCCCACTTCAAGTGAGAACATATAATATTTGGTTTTCCATTCCTGAGTTACTTTGCTCAGAGTAATGGTCTCCAGCTCCATCTAAGTTGCTGCAGAAGACATTATTTCCTCCCTTTTTTTGGCTGGGTAGTATTCCATGGTGTATATGTGCCATGTTTTCTTTAAATCAATAAAGTAATCGATTTTGTCATGCCGTGCACTCACCTGCAGGTAGACACAGCTTAGCTTAGCTTTTACATAGACAACACTCCTCTATAAGAAAAACTTACAAACCAACCCGGGGCGGGGGGTCCAGGATAGCTTTCAATCAACTATCCCTTCTCACTGCACTCCGGAACTTGCTTTGAATTCCGTCCTGTATGAAATCCGAGAACCCTCTCTTGGGGTCCGTTTCAAGACCCTCTTTTCTGGTAACAATGGCATATCCAGTTCAGCTCCCATGGCTAGCAGAGCAACAAGAGGGAGCCCAAACTGGGGCCCGCCCATCAGAAAAGGGGGTTAACTGCCCCAAACAAGGCATCTCTGAGCCAATCTCAGGGCAGAGCCAACCCACAGAGCCCTGAAGAGTGTTTTCAGCTGCAGCACGTTTGAAATCACTTAAAGCACACAACCAGGGAGTGGGGGGGAGCGGAAAACAACAAACACATTTTCCATCCTCACAGTTCCCAGCCTGATCCAACAACTGCCCTCCTGGCCCCACCATGTGGAGGGCTAGATGGGATAGGCGGGGTCAGCGAAGACAGGACCCAGCAAGAAGGACCCAGCCCAGTGCAAAAGCCTGAAGTCCTGATATGACCAACACGGATGCGTGAAAAAAAAAAAAAAAAAAAAATGCCATGCTGCGTGAAAGGAACCAGACACAACAAAACCAGGCTGTGTGAGCCCACTGACAGGAAATGTGCAGAAAAGGCAAGACTGCAGAGACAGACCGCAGACGAGTGGTTGCCGGGGGCTTATGCTAGATGGGGTTGTGGCGGCGGGGAGTGTCTGCTAATAGGTACGGCGCTTCCTTCTGGGGTGAGGACAACGTTCTGGGCTAGAGTGATCCCTGGGCAACTTGGTACATTTACTAAAAATTACTGTACACTTCAAACAAGTGAATTTTATAGTCTGTAAATTATATCTCAATAAGCTATTGGAGGAGGAGGAGAAAAGAGAAGAAGGGGTAAAGGTAGAAGAGGAAAAGGAGGGGGAAGAGGAGGAGGAAGAGGAGAGGGGCCTGGTCCAGTGGTCAGGCCTGTAATCCCAGCACTTCAAGAGGCTGAGGTGGGAGGAACACTTGAGCCCAGGAGTTCAAGACCAGCCTTGGCAACATGGCCAGACCCTGTCTTGATTTTTAAAACAGAAAAAAAAAGTGCAGAAGGAGGAGAAAAGGGAGAAAATGATAAAAATGGAAGAGGAAAAAGAGGAGAAAAAATTACAGGAGGAAGAGAAGAGGGAGGAAGAGAAAAGGGAGGAGGAAAAGGAGGTGGAGAAGGAGCCAACCATGCCAAGGGATGAGAAAAGAGGGAGAAGCAAGACAGAAGGTCTCACCTGGGCATGGGCACGGCCAGCAGCGCCTAGAACCCTGCTGGAGCGCTCCCTCCCCACTCAGTCAGTGAACATGATTGAACCCTACCAGGAGCTGGGAACGAAGCTGCTGGGAGCAGGGATCTGCACTCAGGTAGGCCTGGGGTTCAAATCCCAACTCCGGCCCTGCCAAATAGTGTCATCCAGGACAACCTGCTTCTCTTCTCTGTGTCTCGGTTTCTTCAGACATAAAATGAGGCTGAGAATAACGATAACAATCACGATAATTTCCTCCCTCACAGGGCGGCAGTTAGAGAGGGGTCACGTGATGTCAGAAAAGCACTCAGCAGGCTGATTGCAAGTGTTCGATCAATGAAGGTCTTGAGGATTAAGTGTGGAGCATTAGGGACATGGGTGAGGCAGGGTTCTTGCCCTCAGCGGGGCTCATGGTCTGTAAGAGAAGCACTTGTGAATAAATTACAGCACTAGAGGCTAGAGGGCCTGGGATGGAGGAGTTCACAGGATAGGGTGCAACCCAGGAGGGCTTCTTGGAGAAGGTGGCACAGAACCCAGGCTTGAAATATGACAAAATGTCCCTATTCTCAAGAGAACTCGAGTTCAAGTAGAAGATTCAGCATCTCTGGAAATACATCTGCTATTAGACAGAATGCTGTTTCTATATCCATAACGTTCTCACTATGGGCTTGGCTATCCATACCCCACACTCTTTTTAGAAATAAAACAAAAACAAAAATTTTTTCCCAAAAAATACTTTCTCCAGAAGAGAAAATACCATCCATGAAAATAAATGGGGCGGCCAGGGCTGTGAAGGCTGCAGAGGAACATCCTAAACTCAGCTGGGCAGCTCTGATGTCAGGTTCACAAAATAGAAACTGACACAGGGCCCGACGGGGACAGAGCAGAGTGACACATCTACCAAAATTAGTGGGCTGCATGAAATGATGAAAATCTAAGTGGTCATGGAAAATTTGGATGTTTCAGGTTTAGAATGAAGGCCCCAATGTAAAACCGCTTAAAAGCAAATGAAAAACGAAATGTGGAAAATAAACCACCTCCATCCTGCCCTCTTGTGGTCATTTCTGAACGCTGCACAAGGAAACGAGTGCCTTGTTTCACCTGGGAGGAGAATGAGGCCGGTGAAACAGAGAAACTGGCCCTGGATTGAGCCCCCACCTGTGCCACCTGCCCAGTGTTGGAGCCCAGGCCAAGTCAGTTCGCTCCACCAAGCCTCAGTTTCCCGTGGGTCTCCCAGAGTTATGGGAAGGATCCAGTGAGATAATGAGTGTGGATAACAAGACCTCTGATACCCAGGGTGTGAAGTAAAGGCAGCTGGATGCGGCCTGAGCACGTGGTGAGATGTCACATTAAAATCAAGATTAGGCCGGGTGCGGTGTCTCACACCTGTAATCCCAGCACTTTGGGAGGCCGAGGTGGATGGATCACCTGAGGTCAGGAGTTGGAGACCAGCCTGGCCAACATGGCGAAACCCCATTTCTACTAAAAATACAAATATTAGCCAGGCGTGATGGTGCATGCCTGTAATCCCAGCTACTCAGGAGGCTGAGGCAGGAGAATCACTTGAACCCAGGCAGCAGAGGTTGAGGTGAGCCGTGACTGCACCATGCACTCCAGCCTTGGCAACAGAGCAAGATTTCATCTCAGAAAAAATAAATACACAAAATCAGGATCATCAGTTCTGCTTGAAAAACTGGATAATCCAACCAACCATTCTGGAAAAGGAAGAGCTGGCTGGGATGCAGGGGAAGCTCCTTCCTCGCCACCATTTGTCACAAAATCCCCATCCCTGCCTGGCCTGGCTTCTGGGCACAGCTCCCGATGCAGAATCCCCAGGAAAAGGGCCTGCAAATCCGGGTTTGAAACCCCACGGTGCCCCGAGTATCTTGCAGGCGGCCTGGCATTTAGGAATCCCCAGATCAGGGATTTCTGAGGCAGTTTGGAAGGGACTTTGCCCTCAGAACTCTGCCCCCAACTAAATTCTCCACTTTCCTTCTGAACCCTCCTCTCTGCTCAGTGATGAGTGGGCACCCCGAGAGTGCAGGAGTACCCTGCCAGGAACTACATGGGAGGGACAGCAAGGCACTGTGGCCACAAAAGCTGTCCAGCCTCCCAGTCAGGAAGCAGGCTGCTCCCTGGGTTACCCTTCCTGCCCCTCCCTCTACCTGGTCAAACTCTACTCCCCTGTCAGGATCCAGGGCAAGATGAGTCTTTCTAGTTCCCCTGCCACCAGGCCGAGGAAAAGCCAATTACTCCCTCCTCTGTTGGGTTAGTTAGTTGTGCATCTGTCTGTTGTGTGTCTGTCTGCTTTCCTTGGCTTCCACTCATTCATTCAACAATTTTTTTTTAAGGCGGAGTCTAGCTCTGTCGCCCAGGCTGGAATGCAGTGGCGCGATCTCGGCTCAGTGCAAGCTCCACCTCCCGGGTTCACGCCATTCTCCTGCTTCAGCCTCCCGAGTAGCTGGGACTACAGGTGCCCCCGCCCCCCACCACGCCCGGCTAATTTTGTGTACTTTTAGTAGAGATGAGGTTTCACCATGTTAGCCAGGATGGTCTCGATCTCCTGACCTTGTGATCCGCCCGCCTCGGCCTCCCAAAGTGCTAGGATTACAGGCATGAGCCACCGCACCCGGACTTTTTTTTTTTTTTTTTGAGATGGAGTCTCACTCTGTCGCCCGAGCTGGAGTGTGGTGGCATGATCTTGGCTCACTGCAACCTCTGCCTCCTGGGTTCAAGTGATTCTCCTGCCCCAGCCTCCCAAGTAGCTGGGATTACAGGCACCCACCACTACACCCAGCTAATTTTTGTATTTTTAGTAGAGACGGGGTTTCACCATGTTGGCCAGGCTGATCTTGAACTCCTGACCTCAAGCGATCCTCCCACCTTGGCCTCCCAAAGTGCTGGGATTACAGACGTGAGCCACCGTGCCTGGTCCCTCGTTCAACAAATATTTACCTAGCTTCAACTCTGCACTGAAAACACAAAAGTGAACAAGAGCGTTAAGAGCCCTACAGTCCTGCAATTCTTGTTTGGTGGGGGAGGGGTAAGAAGTCAGCAAACAGCCTCCACCCTGATGAGGGAGGCAGATATTGGGAAAACACTGCATGTGATAATGGGGGTGCTGTGAGGGAATAATGGCGGCCCGGGCCCTTCTGCAGATGTGGTGTCAGGGAAGGCCCTGCCCAGGGTGACATCTGAGTTTAGAGAGGTCCTGAGAAGAGGCCTCACTCAGGTGCTGTAGTTGTCAGTCCCAGGAGCCTAGCCTTCAAGTCATCCCAGCCTGGACACCAGACGTAAGTGATGAGGCTTCCAGATGATTCCTGCCCCACCTGTTCAGGGCTCCCAGCAGAGAAGAGCTGTACCCACAGAGCCCTGCTTGGTTTCTTGGCCCGCAGAAGCCAATGCTTGACCGTGTTACACCCCTAAGTTCTGGGGTGGTTCATTATAACAACAGATCACCGGACCACGGAAATCACTTCTTCTCTTCTACTCTTCAGGGTGCTAACTCGTTTTTATATAAACAACTCATCCCCACCCAGACACACACACAAGGCCCTAGACCAGCAGTTCCCAAACTGTGCTGTATCCCCCGGGGATCTGTAAAAATACTGACACCCAGACAATAGGGAGGCGTCCTAAAAATACCAGACCAAGACTATTCAAGATTGTCAAGCTCATCAAAAACAAAGAAAAGTCTGATACTACATCCTGGATGTGACATAACATTAAAACTGAGAAAATCATAATAAACTATGAACTTTATTTAATAGGAACATATCAATATTGGCTCATTGATGGTAATGAACATACTATGCTAAGGCAAGATGGTGATGAAAACTGGAAACTGGGTGTGGGTGTATGGGAACTCTCTGTACCATCATTCCAATTTTCCTGTAAATCTAAAACTGTTCTAAAAAGTAAAGCCTATTTAAAAAATACTGATGCCCAGGGCGTGCCCCCAGGCATTTAGATTTAATTTCTGGGATGTGACCTGGGCATCCAGATTTTGAAAAGCTCCCTGAGTGATCCTAATGTGCAACAAAGTTTGGAAACCACAACCCTGGAAGAAAAACCTGGCCTCAAGAAGCTAGGAAGGCTAGTTATAAACAGCCAGGAAGAAGTTTAGAAATAAAGAAAAAGGATTTTGTTGGTTGAACCATATATGTAATGAATTCTGGGGCTGTTGGTATATTTCCGAGATTTGGAGAGTCCTAAGTAAAGTTGTCCAAAGCATCTTCCGGTGTGTGGCTGTGTGTGTTCAGCAGTACAGTTATTAAGCCGCCAGGGTTAACAAATATTTGACACTCGGCCGGGCGCGGTGGCTCAGGCCTGTAATCCCAGCACTTTGGGAGGCCGAGACGGGCGGATCACGAGGTCAGGAGATCGAGACCATCCTGGCTAACACGGTGAAACCTCATCTCTACTAAAAATACAAAAAACTAGCCGGGTGAGGTGGCGGGCGCCTGTAGTCCCAGCTACTTGGGAGGCTGAGGCAGGAGAATGGCATTAATCCGGAAGGTGGAGCTTGCAGTGAGCTGAGATCCGGCCACTGCACTCCAGCCCGGGCGACAGAGCAAGACTCCGCCTCAAAAAAAAAAAAAAAAAAAAAAAATTTGACACTCGTGTCTCCCCCTTCCCTGAGCCATGTTGTTGGCAGACATCACTAATTGATTATAGCACCATCTCCCTCTGGGCCTGGATGTGGTCTCAGAGTCCTTTTCAACATATTGCACCACTTGGGCATTATCTATTAGCTGGAGTTGGCACCTGAGATAAAGCCTATTTCCCACTCTTGCTAAGCAGGTAGTAGGCAGGACCATCTGGGCAAATCTGATTGGGTGTTCAGTTCCTGGGGCTCCTGTAGTCATGGAGAAAGCAGTCAATGGCAGTACAGCTGTTGGATTCCTGGGCATGGAGGGGCCCAGGCCCAGAAACTGAGTCCTCTTGCCTCTTCCCCACCAAGTCATGACCATTCCTGCAGATTCCTAGCTATCTAGCTAACTATTCATTTACTTATTTAAGACAGGATCTTGCTCTTTGTCCAGGCTGGAGTGCAGTGGCATAATCATAGCTCACTGTAGCCTCAAACTCCTAGGCTAAAGCGATCCTCCTGCCTTAGCCTCCTGAGTAGCTGAGACCACAGGGGTACAACACCACAACTGGTTAATTTTTAAAAACTTTTTCAGAGATGAGGTCTCACTACATCGCCAAGGCGTTGATCTCAACTCCAGGTTCAAGCATTTGAACCTGATCTCAAACTCCAGGTTCAAGCATTCTTCCCACCTCCGCCTCTGCCTCTGAGTAGCCGGGAGTACAGGCGAGAGCCAACACTCAGCATAGTTTCCTTTCTTTATGCCTGCGGCAATCCATCCCTCAGAATCTACCTCCTCCCCATGGGCCCAGCTCCTCACAATCTCCTCCTCTGGCCTGCAATATGCTCACTCGACACAGACTTGTCACCCAACAGTGTCATCCCACACCAATTCCATGCCTCTCTCTGCCCCTTCATCAGAGCGCTCACCCAGACAGCTCTTCAGGACTGACCAAGTGTCTTCCCTCAAAGTGCACACCCCCACTTTCTGACAATATGGGCTAGCCTTGGGCATATAGACATGAGGGTTCCTTCCATTTCCAGAAGAAGAAATCTAGGCTCCAACTAGTGGGGTTGCATCTGGAATCTGGATCCTTCATCACACCCTGAAGTCTTAAACTCACTTTCTCCATAATTCATGTCTGCCACAGGACAGATTCCACTCAAAGGAGGGATGAGGCTGGATGTGGTACCTCATGCCTGTAATATCAGCACTTCGGGAGACCCAGGCAGATGGACAGCTCAAGCCCAGGAGTTCAAGACCAGCCTGGGCAACATGGCGAAACCCTGTCTCTACAAAAAATACAAAAATTAGCCAGCGTGCTGGCGCATGCCTGTGGTCCTAGGTACTTGGGAGGCCGAGGCAGGAGGATCGCCTGAGCCCAGGTTGAAGCTGCTGTGAGCCATGACTGTGCCATTGCACTTCTGCCTGGGCAACAGAGTGAGAACCTGTCTCAAAAAAAAAAAAAAAGCCCGGCAGAGCGTACTGGACATGTGACGTTACCCTTCTAGGCCTCCGTTTTCCTCATCTATGAGACGGCGGCAGTGAGTTGTGGGATAAGGGGTTAAAGGTGGTAAAGGTTAACACTCTCTAGGTCTTCCAACAGCGAGGGGGACTCTAGCGCCCGCAATCTCGCGCTGTTCCACCAGGGGGCGCGCGTGCGCCAGGATGCTGGCCTAGCCCCATCTCTCTCCTGCGGGTCCGTTGGCTGGGGGCCCTGCGTGGCCTTGGTCCCTGGGAGCCCACAGAGCCCCAGAGCTCCAGGTGGCACTGCTGAAACCGAAGCCAGCGGTTCTTCTTCCACCTGGGGATCCTGCCCCACTAGAGACACCCTTTCTCCTCCCAAGTTGCAAGGGATAAGTCCACAGGTCTGGATTCGGTCCAGACACCACTGTTTTGTCACTGCGTGTTGCTGGGCCAGTCACCTCCCCTCTCTGAGCCTCAGGTTCAGATCTCTTAAATGGGCATCTTCTTGGCACTTCAATGAATATAGTTAAGTCACTTAGGGGACAAGTGCCAGGAAATGGAACTTCATGTAGTACGTGGGGAGTATGAAGACGGATAATAGGATAGGGTTTGCGCAGTGCTTAGCACAGCGTCTGCCACACAGAAACTCAGTATCTAACATAGTCACAGCAACAACAGCCAACACTTACAAAGCGCCTACTAGGTGTCAGGCACTGCTCATCACGCCTTGTGCATAGGAGCTCAGTCCACTTCACTGCATTTCTTTCTTTTTTTTTTTTTTTTAAGACAGTCTCGCTCTGTCACCAGGCTGGAATGCAGTGGCACGATCTCAGGTCACGGCAACGCCACCTCCTGGGTTCAAGCGATTCTGCTGACTCATCCTCCCGAGTAGCTGGGATTACAGGCACCTGCCACCATGCCCAGCTAATTTTTGTATTTTTAGTACAGACGGCGTTTCACCATGTTGGTCACGGCTCGATCTCCTGACCTCGTGATCCGCCCACCTCAGCCTCCCAAAGTGCTGGGATTACAGGCTTGAGCCACCGCGCCCGGCCACTTCACCGCATTTCTAACAAGTAGGCTCTGTTATGACCGCAGTCTCAGAGATGGGGAAACTGAGGCACAGAGATGTCAGTCCACTCAAAGTCACATAGCTGATAAGTAGCAGAGTTGGGATTTAAATCGAGGCCATCTGGCTTAGGATATGAGTTCTATATTCATCTCACACTTCAATTTTAAAAATCCTTTTCCAGGCAACAAAAGAAAAAGTTGGGTGTCATCAAACTTCATCAAAGTTATAAATTTTGTGTATCAAAGAACATTATCAAGAGAGTGAAAACACAGCCCACAGAATGGGAAAAAGTATTTGTAAATATCTGATATGGGATTAATATCCAGAATATATATAAAAAATATTCCGCTGGGTGTCATGGCTCATGCCTATAATCCCAGCACTTTGGGAGACCGAGGTAGGAGGAACACTTGAGCTCAGGAGTTCCAGACCAGCCTGGGCAATATGGCAAAACCCTGTCTCTACCAAAAATACAAAAAAAAAAAAAAAAAATTAGCTGGCATGGTGGCACGTGCCTGTAGTCCCAGCTACTTGGGAAGCTGAGGTGGGAGGATGGTTTGAGCTCAGGAGGTGCTGCAGCGAGCCGAGATCATGCGACTGCACTCCAGCCTGGGCAACAGAGCCAGATCCTGTCTGTCTGTCTGCCTGCCTGTCTGTCCCTCTCTCTCTCTCTCTCTCTCTCCATATATAAAAGAAAAAACAATCTGATTCAAAAATGGGCAAAGAACTTGAATGGACATTTCTGCCAAAAAAGATATACAACTGGTCATTTGGCACATGAAAAGACACTCAAAATCATTAGTTATTAGGGAAATGAAAATAAGTATCTCAGTGAGCTACCATGGCTAGTTTTTAAATTTTTATTTATCCATTGTTTTAGAGTCGGCCCAGGCTGGTCTGGAACTCCTGGCCTCAACCAATCCTCCTGTCTCGGCCTCCTGACTGGACGACAGCCATGAGCCACCGCGCCTGGCCCGCAACTTGTTTCTTCAGTCACAACCTTTGATGAGTTACTTTCAGCAGGCCTTGCGTAGTCTTTCATTTTGATTGTTTCCTTCTCATTTGGACCGCCTGTCAACCTACTGAAATCTAGAGGGAATCTCTAACTAGCATCCAGGATATGTTCTTGGTGGGGTCCACCTCACAAGTTCCCATTTATTTCAAGTTGATTACACTCACAAGGACTACCACTGCTGTCAGCAGAATCCTGACAAAGCCATCAGGTCCAAATGCGCTCCAACCGCCCAACCTTTGCCCTGGCAGATCCTGCGTACAAAGATGCCAGCATGATGATGACGCAGCACCAGCCTCAGAAGCAAAGGGCCACAGTTTCACCAGTGAGAGATGTGGGAAAGTCTGAGTTCAGCATTAAACCAAACCCTGTGGGTGTCCAGGAAGGTCACGCGGAAGTAAAGTTTAAAGGACCCCAGATGACGTCCATTGTATAGAGCACAATTTGATGCCTCTAAACCTCTGCCCATGCTGTCCCCTCGATCAGGGGCAAAACACTCTTCCCTAGACCACAGTTACCTGGCAAACACCTGCTCAGCCTTCAAGACTTAGAACTCAGACTCCTCGGTCTCAAACTCCTGCTTCCCTGCTAGCCCTCCCCAATGGAGACACCCCCTCCCTCCTCCAGGGAGACTTTACACAAATTTAAATTAAAGCACAGGACATGATGCCTGATATATAGTAAACGTTCAATAAACAGTAGCTATTACGGAGCTTCTGGATACCTGAATACAGGGAGGTTCCCGGAGGGTGGCGTGCCCAGGGAGGGCAGGGAAGCTTTGCGCTCCCTCCCCCATACCTCACCCTACGCATCTCTGCTTCTACAGCTTATCTTTTATAATAAACTGGCAAACGAAGAGGAAGAGAGACCAGAGACATCTACCTATCCCCCACCTTCCACCCTGCATACACAGAAGAGGCTCGGGGAAGACGAAGGACACAGCTGTCAGCCACACAGAGGAGCCTCATCAGAAGCCAGCCTTGCCAGCTCCTTCATCTTGGACTTCTAGCCTCTGTAACTGTGAGAAAGTAAATTTCTGCTGTTTAAGAAAAAAAAAAAAAAAAGTAGCTATTAGAACCCACTGCAATTATTTACCTACCTTCTTTTTTTTTTTTTTTTTTTTTTTTTTTTTGAGATGGCGTCTCACTCTGTCGCCCAGGCTGGAGTGCAGTGGGCTCGATCTCAGCTCACTGCAAGCTCTGCCTCCTGGGTTCACACCATTCTCCTGCCTCAGCCTCCCAAGCAGCTGAGACTACAGGCGCCCGCCACCTCGCCCGGCTAATTTTTTTTATTTTTAGTAGAGACAAAAAGTGTTAGCCAGGATGGTCTCAATCTCCTGACCTTGTGATCCACCCACCTCGGCCTCCTGAAGTGCTGGGATTACAGGCGTGAGCCACTGCGCCTGGCCCCTATCTTCTTTTTTTGAGATGGAGTCTCACTCTGTTACCCAGGCTGGAGTGCAGTGGTGCGAACTCAGCTCACTACAACCTCCGCCTCCCGGGTTCAAGCGATTTTCCTGCCTCAGACTCCTGAGTAGCTGGGATCAAGTGATTCTCCTGCCTCAGCCTCCTCAGTAGCTGGGATTACAGGCACGTACGTACCACCATGCCCATCTAATTTTTTTTTTTTTTGTATTTTAGTAGAAACAGGGTTTCACCATGTTGCCCAGGCTGGTCTCAAACTCCTGAGCTCAGGCGAATTGCCTGCCTCGGCCTCCCCAACTGCTGGGATTATAGGCGTGAGCCACTGCAACTGGCCTATTTACCTACCTTCTTAATTGTCTATGCCTTGGTTATAACTGTAGCCCACTGCCCAGCATAGCACTTACCACATGCAGACTAGTACTTGTCAAAAAAAAAGGACCAAAATCCCTAAACACTACCTCAGCCCAACAGGTCTCTTCAGTGACCCCCAAGCACCCCCCTTTGCCTGTGTGAGTTCTCAGTCCCAAATGTCTCCCCTCCTACTTCCTGCACCTGACTGGACCCTCCCAGGTCATCTTCAGACCCCCGGGCTGTGAACTCCAGGAGGCTGACGGAGAAAATCTCCAGGCCCCGTCATGCAGGGCCTGCCGCATAGTAGGTCCAAAAAGAAAGAAACTCAAGACTAAATGAGCCAGCATATGCTGACCAATAGGTTTGGGGGATTGGGAGAAAATTCTAGAGACTGCCAGAGGCCCTCCCCCTGGTCCATTGCAGGGAAGCCTCCCAGCTGGTGAATCTATGACTTCATCGTCACAAGACGGGCCTCCATGGTTAACTGTGACTCAAGGTCACGGTTCACAACTGAGTCACTGTGTTTTATGGTTCCTGCGAAAATGCAGACCAAAGCTCACTTCCTGGGGAAAAGAGCAGGGAGGAGGCCTGACACAGGACTTGGATTCACCACGTGGACTCGAGGTCCTGAGGGGAACCCTGAAAGGAACAAGGGAGATGGGGAGAAATGGTGAGCACTGGCCAAGGAGTCACAAAGACTGAACTCCAGCCCCAGCTCTGCCTCTAGAGGCCACAGGAGCATACACAAGACACTTCCCTGCACTGGGCCTGTTTCCTCAACTGCAGAAAAACTTCTAAGGCTATGGATGTTTGTCTTTCCCATCGGCTTTTCGGGAGAGCATAGAAAAAAAAAATGGCAGCAAATAGTAATAAAATGATAATAGGCCGGGTGTGGTGGCTCACGTCTATAATCTCAGCACTTTGGGAAACTAAGCCTGGTGGAAAACTTGAAGTCAGGTGTTTCAGACCAGCCTGGCCAACATGGCAAACCCTATCTCTACTAAAAATACAAAAATTAGCCGGGTGTGGTGGTGCATGCCTGTAGTCCCAGCTACTCAGGAGGCTGAGGCACGAGAATCACTTGAACCCAGGAGGCAGAGGCTGCAATGAATCAAGATTGTGCCACTGCACTCCAGCCTGGGCGGCAGAGTGAGACTCCATCTCAAATAATAATAATAATAATAATAATAATAATAATAATAATAATAATAATAGCCGCTATGATTTATTAATCCATTTCTCGTTGTCAGGCACTGTGCTAAGAGCTTTGTAAGTATCATCTCATTTGGGCTCTGTCCTCCCACCGGGCTACTATGCAAGAAGAGTGGAAAGTTCAGCAGACACTTAAGAGCATGGACTGCAGACCCAGAACTTGGAAGAGACACTTAATGGCTCTGAGACTCAGTTTGCCCATCTGTGAAGCGGAAATAATAGTAGTATCTACACTACATGTAAGGATAGTAAGTGTTAGGCTTTGTTATTGCTATCACTATCCACTTGATAGAGGAGGAAAAGTGAGGCCCCGAGTGGTAAACTCACTTGCTCAAGGCCTCTAGCAAGTGGCAGTGGGCAGGGCTATGCAAATCAGCAGGGTATCGGCCTGGTAGGTCCCAGGCACCCTCTGGAAGACAGCAGCAACAGAGCAGCTGATGGCTAACCCCAGGCTGAGCAAATATCACATTCTCAGCTCCAGGAGGAGTCCCAGGGCTCAGGGTGTCTTGTTTCTTCATGCAGCTAATGCACGGAGTGCTGCAGGCCCACAGGAGAGAGGAGCTGGCAGGGGCTGGCAGGGGTTGGCCACAGGCCAAAACCACAGGCCCATGGCGGGAAGGGCCTGGGGCCAAGGCTGGAGCAAGATAGGCCCCGTTTCCATTCCAGCTCCCCCAGCTGCTAACTGTGTGGCCTTGGGCAAGGGGCTGAACCCCTCTGAGCCTCACTTTCCTGCTTTGCAAAATAGGATTCATGGTCTCTAATATGAGGCTGAAGGAGGAACTGACAAGGCCTGAGAGGTTCAAAAAATGAAGATGAACGTGAACTTAAACGGGAAAATAACAGCACAAAGTCATTCATCAAAGCAGTGATGGGAATCAGCAGACACAGTGAATCTCTTCAAACACCTCATGAGACACAAAACGCATGTATGACCAATTTCCAGAGGAGTAGGGACAGCCACCAGGGGCTCAGGACCCCAGCCCTCCTCTGCTGGGTCACCCCGGTTAAGTCAGGTCCTCTCTCCTGGCCTCACTTTCCCCTTTTATAAAAAGAGAATTGGATAGATGAGGAAAAAAAGGAAGAGGAGAGGAAGGGGAGGAAGAGGAAGAGAAAAAGGGAAGGGAAAGTAGAAGAGATGGAAAGTATCAGGAAAGGAGGAAGGGAAGAGGGAGAAAGAAGGAAAAGCTACCACTGCAGCTGAGACATTAAGAATTTACTATGTGCTGGGTGATCTCATTTACTACTCACAAAAATACTCTTGAGGTCATAGAGAACTATCCTTATCTTACAGAAGAAAAAACTGATATTTAGTGAGGTCCATGAAGTCATCCTGCCCAAGGTCACAGTGGCAGAGTTGGAACTTAAAGCCACTTCTTTCAGCCTCCAGAGCCCATTACTAAAAGGTCCCTCTGGGATGGGCTGTTGGAGCCCCCAGGGTAGGATCTAAACACCACCTCTTCCTTGTGGCCACTCCCAAGAATTGCAGGTACGAGTCCCAAAAGCAGCGAAATGAGGTCTGAGGCCCCAGCACTCTCGGGTTCATGCTAAGTCCCTCCACCCACGTACCTCTGGAGGAGAGGAAATCAAGCAGGGAAGAGTGGGGCAGGGCCCTCAGAGACTAGAAGGAAAGAGCCAAGGAAAGCTGCCCACGGACTCCAAGGACAAAAGCTCTTCAATGACAGAGAGTGAAAGAGGAGGAGCTGGACGACCAAGGAGGATGCCAGCAAGTAGAGACTCTAAAAAGACAGGTTTAAAATGCTTGTTTCCCCATCACCTTTGTCTACACACACACACACACACACACACAAGTTCAAGTACAATCAGATAAGCTAAGTCAGAGCTATCTGAGAGGGATTGGAGAAATGGCTGAGAAAGAAGACAATGGAAGGGAATGTTTATCAGAAAATCCAGGCAGGTTTCAAATGTGTGTGAATCTTTGGATAGGATCTGGATCCTCGAGGAAAATTCCCAGGCTGCTCAGTAAACACCTAACTGGGATCCGAGTTCCTCCCCGGCCCGTCTCCCCCAGCCCCATGGTCGGGCACACGTTGTGGCTGCTCTGCATCGCTCCTAGCATGAACTATGCCAGGGTACCTTCTTCACCCCCATTTTACAGAAATGGAAACTGAGGTTCAGAGAAGCAAAGTTTCTTGCCCATGGCCATAAAACTGGAAAGGACAGACTCTCAATGGAGCTTCAGTGCAAAATTATATGTCTCCAAAACGTGAGACCAGGCCCAGGTCTCCCTGAAGCTTATGGAGCTGAGCAACCAAAGAGACCCTTGTGAGCAGAAGCATCGCTGCCTTAGGAGCCCTGTCTTTGATGCCTCTGTATAGGACCTGGGCCAGGAAGGGGCTTCATGAGCAAGTGCAAAACTCCAAACAGCATGGAACTAAAGTCAGAAAAGAAACTCAATGAAGGTGGCGAAGTCCTGGAACCCACATGGGTACACTGAGGCTCTGGAGGGGGCAGCTGCCCCTGGGGCCTGCTCAGTGTGTACTCATCTCCTTTCACAAGTAAGGAAACAGGATGAGGGGGAAGAGGGCACAAGGACACAGAGATAAACAAGAGCCAGAGGGAGACTTGAAAACGAGGACAGTCATACCAGTAACAGCAACAGTAATAATTATGTGACAATGACACTTATTGTTTGCTATGTACCCAGAAGCACGCTAAGCACTTCATGTGTTCTCTCATCTGAGCCCCACATCCGCCCTGTAAAGTAGATACTATCATTATCCCCATTCTACAGATGAGGAAACCAAAGCCAGAGGTCAGCCCAAGGTCACACATGGATGTATGCAGATCCAGGACTTGAACCCAGGCAATCTGGCTCTGGAACCAGCTTTCTGCTGCCTCCTGTTACCACCATGACTGTCAGTTCCTAAGTACCTTATGACATGCTGGGCCCCACACACGCTTTTATTGATCCTCGCAACAGAGTTAGAGAAGAGGAATCAAGATCCTGTTTTCCAGGTAAAGAAACTGAAGTGCAGCGAAATTACGTAAATTGCTCGAAATCTCAAAGAGGTTGACAGGAGACACTGCTGGGATCTGAACCCAGGACTTTCCAACACCAGTGTATGTTCCCTTAAGCACTCCATGCCAGGTATTGCTGGGCTGGAAACTCAAGAGGAAGAAGGTTTCCCCAGCAGAGCCACCAGACACCCTCCACATCAAGAACTACAACACAGCTAGTCAGGTGACACCAGATTCCTGGACATTTGCCTGCTACCCTCAACCCCGTCAGGGCCCTGGGCTGTCCGGATGCTCCAAAAACCACATTCACAGCAGTGTCCAGCAACCAGCACCCCCTGTGCAATCCTCTCCAGCCGTGCGGTATCACTCACCACAAAGGGACCGCTCCTCCTGTCCTTGCAGAAGCTGTGGCTTCTCCGGGGAACCGAGGCCACAGGGGACACCTGCTGGAGTGGTCGCTCCTTCTCCTGGGGGGCATCCTCCTTCTCCAGGTCCCTTAGCAGCACCTGAGACACAGAGCACAAGAAAAGGACTTTACTGGGAGCCTTCTCATTTACAGGAAAAAATATATTATGCCAAGAGTCCACTGTGTACCAAAAAGGGCAAACAAGAAAATTAAACTTCCAGAAATCCCCCACCTTAATGATCAGAGGTAACATGTAGGGCAGTAGCTCTGGGTTCAAATGGCCCAGCCTCAGCCATTTAATAACTGTGTGACCTCAGGTGGGTGCCTTAACCTCTCTCTGAGCCTCAACTATCTGGGAAAGGAACCATGGTAACAGCACCCAGTTTCTAGGGGCTAAGGAACAGCATTTGGAATGTACATGATGCAGTACAGCCACCAGGGGGCAGACATGCACAAGTCCTGGGCACCTGGCTTGGCTTACCCTAGCTAGCCTCCTCCATACCTGGCATCTGGGGAGCCCTCCATAAATGCTGGCCGGCCTCATTACTGCTAGTGGTCATTCTTGGTGACCTTATTTTAATCATCTCTTTATGCACCCAAACACACATGCACAGACACAGAGAAACGGTGCATGAACACCACAGCACCTCCAGTACATCTACTTGGAATCCTGCTGTTTTTTTCCACTTAGTTATATATAGGGGAAACATTCACAGGCCAGGACTCCAGGATGCATATTTTATACGCTTCACACTCTCCCTGCGTGGACAAGGAAAGAAAGACCCAGAGATGGGAGGGATCTGCTTAAGAACACACAGCACCAGGAAGAGCAAGACTGAATTTCTAATCCCTTCCCTCACAGCCTCTTTTCTGGATGCCTTCAGAGACCCTCTGGCTTTCCTCCTAACCCCCTGGCTGTTTTTGATCAGTATTCCCACATGTTTCAGGCCAGACGCAGAGCCTTTTCTCCTTTTGCTACATCATTCCCTCTGGGATCTCTCTTCACGCCCCCCATGGCTTTAAATAAATCCCATCTACACCCAGATGCCTGCCAATTCTGCTTCTCGGTGTTGGAACTCCAGACTTGGAGATCCCACTGCTCACTCAACATCTCTTGGAAGCTCACACTCACCTCAGATCCATGTGCTCAAAACACGCCTCTTGATTCCATCTCTCCACAGTTGCTCTTCCCCCACCTTGCCCATCCATCCCCCAGCTGGGAAGGCCAAGACCCTCAGGTTGCCCTCCATTCTCCTCCCCATTCTCTCCCACTTTTCTTCACCCCATCAGCAAAGCTGAGACTCTACCTGCAAAACATGCTGCAGATCTGACATCTTATATACCAAAATCAACTTGAAATAGATCAAAGCCCTAAAGGTAAGAGCTAAAGCTAGAAAACTCTTGGAAGAAAATATAGGTGTAAATCTTCGGGACCTAGGTTTAGGCAGTGGTTTCTTAAATATGATACCAAAGGCATAAACAACCAAAGAACAATAGATAAAACAGACTTCTTCAAAATTAAAAACTTTTGTGCTTTAAAGGGTGCCATTAAGAAAGGGAAGGCCAGGCGCAGTGGCTCATGCCTGTAATCCCAGCGCTTTGGGAGGCCGAGGCAGGTGGATCACCTGAGGTCAGGAGTTTGAGACCAGCCTGGCCAACATGGTGAAACCCTGTCTCTACTAAAAACACAAAAATTAGCCAGGCATGGTGGCAGATGCCTATAATTCCAGCTACTTGGAAGGTTGAGGCAGGAGAATCGCTTGGACCCGGGAGGTGGAGGTTGCAGTGAGCCGAGATCACGCCACTGCACTCCAGCCTGGGCAAGAGTAAGACTCCATCTCAAAAAAAAAAACAAAAACAAAAACGGAAAAGAGGCCAGGCATGGTGGTGGTGGCTCACGCCTGTAATCCCAGCACTTTGGGAGGCCAAGGTGGGTGGATCACCTGAGGTCAGGAGTTCAAGACCAGCCTGGGCAACATGATGAAACCCCATTTCTATTAAAAATACAAAGATCAGCTGGGCGAGGTGGCACAAGCCTGTAATCCTTGCAACTCGGGAAGCTGAGGCAGGTGAACTGCTTGAATCCAGGAGGTGGAGGTTGCTGTGATCCAAGATCACGCCACTGCACTCCAGCCTGGGCAACAGAACGAGACTCCGTCTCAAAAAAAAAAGAAAGGGAAAAGAAAACCCACAAAATGGGAGAAAACTTCTGCAAATCATATGTCTGATAAAGCACTCGTATCCAGAATATATAAAGAACAATAACAACTCAAAAAGAATCTGAATAGGCATCATTCCAAAGAATGTATACAAATGGCCAACAAGCATAAGAAAAGATGTTCAACATTATTAACCACCAGGGAAATGGAAATCAAAACCACAATGAGATACCACTTTGGGTCCAACCTACTAGGATGGCTATCATAAAAAACACAGACAATAGACTGGGCATGGTGGCTCACACCTGTAATCCCAGCATGTCAGGAGGCCGAGGCGGGTGGATCACGAGGTCAGGAGATCGAGACCATCCTGGCTAACACAGTGAAACCCCATGTCTACTAAAAATACAAAAACTTAGCTGGGCGTGGTGGTGGGCACCTGTAGTCCCAGCTACTCAGGAGGCTGAGGCAGGAGAATGGCGTGAACCTGGGAGGCGGAGCTTGCAGTGAGCCAAGATCACGCCACTGCACTCCAGCCTGGGCGACAGAGCGAGACTCTGTCTCAGAAAAAAAAAAAAAAAAAGACAATAAGAACTGTTGGTGAAGATCCAGAGAAACTAGAACCCTCATGCGCTGCTGGTGGGAATGTAAAATGGTGCAGCTGCTTTGGAACACAGTCTAGCAGTTCCTCAAAAGTGAAAACTAAAGTTACCATATGACCTAGCAATTCCACTCCTAGGTATATATTCAAAGAAATGAAAACATACCTTTGCACAAAAACTTGTATATGAATGTTCATAGCAGCATTATTCTTAAGAGTCAAAAGTAGAAGCAACCAATGCCCATCAACAGACAAATGGAGAGATAAAATAAGGTCTACCCAAACAATGGAATATTATTCAGGCAGAAAAAAAGGAGTAAAGTCCTGATCCAGTTTATGATACGGTTGAATCTTGAAAACATCACACTAAATGGAAGAAGTCAGTCACAAGACAACATATTGTATGATTCCATTTATATGAAATATCCAGAATAGGTAAATCTCTTTAAGAGTCAGAGAGTAGATTAGTGATCGCCCAGGACTGGAGGGTAAGGCGGGGAATCTGGAGTGACTGCTTACTGGGTACAGGGTTTTCTGGAGGGGAGTGATAAAGATATTCTAAAATTGCACTTTGGGAGGCCGAGGCAGGCAGATCATTTCAGGTCAGGAGTTCAAGACCAGCCTGGCCAACATGGTGAAACCCTGTCTTTACCAAAACTACAAAAAAATTAGCCAGGCACTGGGCAAGTGTCTCACGCCTGTAATCCCAGCACTTTGGGAGGCTGAGGCAGGTGGATCATGAGGTCAAGAGATCAAGACCATCCTGGCCAACATGGTGAAACCCTGTCTCTACTAAAAGTACAAAAATTAGTTGGGTCTGATGATGCATGCCCGTAGTCCCAGCTACTCAGGAGGCTGAGGCAGGAGGATTGCTTGAACCCAGGAGGCAGAGGTTGCAGTGAGCCGAGATCACGCCACTGCACTCTAGCCTGGTGACGGAGCAAGACTCCGTCTCAAAAAAAAAAGTAGCCAGGCATGGTGGCGTGCACCTGTAATCCCAGCTACTTAGTAGGCTGTGGCAGGAGAATTGCTTGAGCCCAGGAGGCAGAGGTTGCAGTGAGCCAAGATCTTGCCACTGCACTCCAGCCTGGGCGACAGAGCAAGGCTCCGTCTCAACAATGAAACAGATATTCTAAAATTGAGAGTCGTATCATGCCACTGCCCTCCAGCCTGGGTGACAGAGTGAGACCCTTTCTCAAAAAAATAAAATAAAATAAAATTGAGAGTCATGATAGTTGCATTACTCTGTGAATACACTAAAAAACACTGAATTGTGTATTTTAAATGGGCAAATTGTATAGGGCATGAATTATATCTCAATAAAGCTGTTGCCAAAAAAAAAACAAAAAATGCCACCAACCTCTCTACTTCTCTCCACCTCCACAGTCACCTGGTGCAAGCCCTGTTAAGCCTGTGAGGACCATAGCAGCCTCCTCACTGAACTCCCTGCCTCCACCCTAGGTCTCCACATAAGGAGCAGCTGATGGGGTGATGGGTTCTCTAAGATGCAATCAGGACATCAGAGTTCAGAACCCTTCTATGGCTCCCCGTGCCCTTGGCTGCCCATCTCTCAATTTCAGCTGGGGCCCACACCCCTGTGCCCCTGGAGTCCCTCGAGTATCCCAGGATAAGCTCATCCCCACACTGGGGCATCTTCACTTACTGCTCCTTCCTCCTACCCCCAGATGTTTGCCTGGCTGGGTCCCTTCCACCACTCAGATAGCATCTCTCAGGTCCCTTCCCACAAGAGCCAATTCCTGACCTCCTGTCACCCCCTTTTTCTCTCACTCCCAGGACTTACCACTGTCTCCATGAATAACGTCACTCATTCACTGGCTGGAGGCCTGCCTGCCTCTCCAGACCAGTGCTGTGCACCAGAATGTTCTGTAGTAAATGGAGATGTCCTGCCAGTCATACACAGTGGCCAGGACCCATGTGTGGCTTTGGAACATCTAAATGGGGACAGAGTGACTAAGGAACTGAATTTTTCATCGTATTTAACTAAATTTAAATCACCACCAAGTAGCTATCACACAGCCTGAGATGGTGGGCTTGGCCCCATCTAGGTCCTGCCTAGAGGCCCTGGCACCCAGAACAGGGCCTGCCTGGCATGGGTTGAACAGAGGGCTGGAAGTTAACCCCAAAGTGCTTCCCTCTGATTTCTTCAAGCTCTTCATACCAGCTCCTGGGTGAAGGGTCGACCACACATTATCTCATGATAAATCTC
>NC_045452.1:5694224-5704681 GCF_002776525.5 Piliocolobus tephrosceles
AGAAAGAAAGAAAGAAAGAAAGAGAAAGAAAGAAAGAAAGAAAGAAAGAAAGAAAGAAAGAAAGAAAGAAAGAAAGAAAGAAAGAGAGAAAGAAATTAGCCAGGAGGTGGCATATGATTGTAGTCCCAGCTGCTTGGGAGGCTGAGGTGGGAGGATTGCTCGAGCCCAGGAGGTAGAGGCCGTGATCACTCCAGCAGTGAGCCGTGATCTCGCTACTACACTCCAGTCTGAGTGACAGAGTGAAACCTTGGCTCAAAAAAAAAAAAAAAAAAAAACTCTCAAGACACATTATATGAAAAACAGGTGGAAAATCTGTGAGTTCAGCAGAGATCCTCAACCCAAGATTCCCCTGGGGAGCTTTCGTAACTAACAAAGACAGGTCCTCCCCCAGAGATTCTGACCTAACTGGCCTGGAGAGAGGCCCAGTCATTGATATCTTTTAGGATTCCCTGTGTTACTCCCACAGGCAAGCAAAGTTTCAACCACTTAGACAAAACGCTCTCTATTATGGAAAAGTGAAGCAAAAATAAAAGTATGTATTTCTATGTGCTTGTATATTCATAAAGGAGCCTCAAAAGAATGTGGACCAAAAAAAAGGAATAAAAGTGATTACCGGGTGGAAGAAATGTAAGCACGGCAGGTATCAGGGGAATTTTTTTTGTATGTTTTTAAGTATTTTTGGAGTGAAGCCACGTGAGATCTTCTCTCTCTTAGAACTAAAATAAATAATTTAAATAAATGAAATACTACAGTTGGATCTGGGAAACAGTTTCTATAAATGTTTGTTAAGTAAAGAACAGAGAAAAAGAGAGGAAGGGATCACTTGAATTACAATCACACCCTTTTGGGCTATAAATCAAGAAACCCTCACCCAAGGAAGCAACCTTGTTTCTTTTTCTTCTTATTTTTTTTTTTCTTGAGACAGGGTCTTGCTCGGTCGCCCAAGCTGGCGTGCAGTGGCCGGATCTCAACTCACTACAATCTCTGCTGCCTGGGTTCAAGTGATTTTCCTGCCTCAGCCTCCTGAGTACCTGGGATTACAGGCATGTGCCACCACACCCAGCTAATTTTTGTATTTTTAGTAGAGATGGGGTTTCACCATGTTGGCCAGAGTGGTCTTGAACTCGTGACCTCAAGTGATCCTCCAGGCTCGGCCTCCCAAAGTGTTGGGATTACAGATATGAGCCACTGCACCCAGCGCAACTCTGCTTCTAACACACACAAAAATTCAAATCCACCCAAATACCCATCAGTGAGGGTCTGGGTGAAAACAGATTGGGCTCAGTCACATAATGCAATAATTACCAACCATTAAAAAGAGGAAGCGGAGGCCGGGTTTGGTGGCTCATGCCTATAATCCTAGCAGTTTGGGAGGCCAAGACAGGTAGATTGCTTGAGGCCAGGAGTTCAAAACCAGCCTGGTCAACATGGTGAAACCTCATCTCTACTAATGATACAAAAAATTAGCCAGGCATGGTGGTGTGCACCTGTAGTCCCAGCTACTCAAGAGGCTGAGGCAGGAGAATCACTTGAACCCAGGAGGCGGGGGTTGCAGTGAGCCGAGATCGCACCACTGTACTCCAGCCTAGGCAACAACAGCCAAACTGTCTCAAAAAAAAAAAAAAAAAAAAAACCTAAGCCACAAGATTTTCTGTAGACTGTTGTCGTGTTTCCATAGAAAGCTTATATATTTACCTGTATCTAAGTCTATGCATTTACCTATATCTATGCCTGTGTCTAGACCAGGGTTCCTCAACCTACAAACTGCAAATACTTGGGGCTGGAGCATTCTTTGCAGTGGGGGCCGTCTTGTGCCTTGTAGGATGTTGGGCAGCACGCTTGGCTTCTACCCACGAGACGCTAATAGCAACCTCTTCCCAGGGTGTGACAACAACAAAATATGTCTCCAGACACTGCCAAATGTGCCCCGGGGGCAACATTGTCCACAGTTAAAAACCACTAATGGGCCTGGAGGGTGTTCCCCAGTTTATGCACCACGCTCAATATTTAAAGGAGATTTTCTCTCTACACCATTTTTCTACAGTATTTCAAATTTTACGCAAGCATTCACTACTACTGCAATATGAAAAGTATGACAATTATGCATATATATATGATTGATAAGTGACTGTCAATATAGAAAAGTCAGAAAGGACATAAACAACTGCAATGGTGGCTGCCTCTGGGGAACACTCACCTTTTATTTTCAAACCCTGTAAGGTTAGAAATTTTAACAACCAACATTTTTTCCTTCTGTATTGGTGTGTTTTTATTTATTTATTATTATTATTTTTTTAAGATCGAGAACCAAAGATCTTTGGGCAGGAGACAAGAGAGAAACGGGAAGCTGGTCCAAGGCTTCCCAATCTCTTGGTGAGCAAACAGATCCCCTGACAACCAGCACTGCTGGTGCCTGCGTGCTCCGGGCAGGCATCCAAGACTGGGCTGCGGGACAGAGCTGAGCCCAGGGTTCCCCCTCCACAACATCTCGACTCCCCCACCACCGGCAAGCACTGAGCAAGGTGCTGGCAAACAGATAAAGTATCGCATTTCCACGGCCTCTTCCTTCTTCCACTGTTGCCACGACATTAGCCTGCGGGTAGGCACAGGTGAAAGCCTTCTCAGGAGGCACATGGGGGTGGCCCAAGCTGGGTGCTTTATTTCAATTCAGTCTAGTAACAGTGCTTTGGGGCAGGAATCCCTGTTAACTCTGGTGGGGAAACTGGGGCTAGGAAAGGCCAAGAGGCTGCTTTACACACAGCAGGCAAGTAGAAGTGTGGAGACTGAGACGCCAAGTCTGCATGATCCTGAGCATGGTTAGAGAGCTTGGCCTCTTGGGAACAGACATGGGTTCAAAGCCTAACTCCACCACTTACCCACTCTAAACTGGAGACAAATCCTCACTGCATGATCGTTACTGACAGTATCCCCGTGTTTCCTTTCTGCAGCATCCACATCCAGACTGGCCACCTAGTCCCTTTTACAGACAAGAAAACTCAAGTGCAGGGAAGTGAAAGGTTTTGCCCTGCATCACTCAGTCTGCAAGTGGCAAAGGTGGAATCTGGGGCCTGATTTGCTGCTGCCACATCGCACAGGGCGGTGCTAAGTCAGTTTCCACATGTCCCCCACAACATCCTATGCTTTTCCTACCTCCAAACCTTTGTCCATGCTGTGCCCTGCTGAGAATGCCCTCACCTCCTCTCATCAGCCCACCCAAACGCATGGCCATCCCTCAAGCTTGGGCTGAGACCAGCACCTCCTCCACGACACCTTGGGCCTCCTCTCCAGTGCCTCCCTCTGCACCCCATCACTCCCCAGTCTTGGATCACAGTGTCCCATCTCCCCACAGAGAGCAGAAGCTTCCAAAGGGTGGTCCCTGTGCCTTAGATTTCTTCCCCACCTTCATGGTTCTTCACCAGAATGGTCTCGTAGAACATGGCCCACTACCTGTTGGGTAATAGGCCAGAATTTGGTTCAAATACCAGTTTTGCCACTTACTGCTGTGTGACCTGGGACAAGTTACTTCACCTCTCTGAGCCTCTTTTATTTTTTTTTTCTCTATCTATACAGGAAGATGATCACACCAGCAGTAGGTAGTGTCAGCACTCTGCCCAGCACTCAAGTATATGCCAAAGATCAAGAGAAGGGACCCCCTGCCAACACCCTAGAGCCTCACTGATCGATATTTGGGTAGATTTGAATTTGTGTGTGTGTAAGAAACAAAGTGGCTTATTTGGGTGAGGGTTTCTTCACAGCTGTTCTGCTTATGTACCCCAAAAAGGGTGTGCTTGCAATTAAAGTGATCCCTTCCTCCTTTCCTCCCCACCCCCCACCCTGCCATCCGTTCTTCTCTTTCCTGCTGTTCTTCACTGAACAAAGGAAGCTGGATTTTCTTTCTTCTGCTGAGCATGGTGCCAGCCAGGATGGAAAAGTCTGAATGTTCATGACCCCACAAACAGCCTCAGGCAAGGACAGAGGGATTAGAAAATACATACTCCAGGTCCCTTGACCCCTGGACATGACAACTTCAGAGGTGTTCCAGGCTGACTCCCGGGGTCCCCAGTGAGACTGATCCTCAGTGGCCCACCATGGCCCCTGTGGCACCTGCCTCACTTCTTCTCTCCTCTACTGGTTCTTCCTGGGATCACCCCCTTAAAACGTGCTTACAGGCCGGGCACGGAGGCTCACGCCTGTAATCTCAGCACTTTGGGAGGCCAAGGCAGGCAGATCACAAAGTCAAGAGTTCAAGACCAACCTGGCCAAAATAATGAAACCCCATCTCTACTTAAAAAAAAAAAATACAAAAAACTAGCCTGATGTGGTGGCGGGCTCCTGTAATCCCAGCTACCTGGAAGGCTGAGACAGGAGAATCACTTGAACCCGGGAGGCAGAGGTTGCAGTGAGCTGAGATCGCACCATTGTTTTCCAGCCAGGTAACAGTGTGAGACTCCGTCTCAAAAAAAAAAAAAAAAATACAAGGGTCTGCTTCTGTTGGAACCCAAAACCTCACTAAGATCAGTTGTTCACTCATTCAACAAATATTTCTTGGACATTCACAGTATGTCAAGCATGATGCTGGATTCTCGGGATACGATAATGAACAGGAGGCCAGGCACAGTGGCTCACGCCTGTAATCCCAGCACTTTGGGGGGGCAGAGGCGGGCGGATCACAAGGTCAGGAGATCGAGACCATCCTGGCTAACATGGTGAAACCCTGTCTTTACTAAAAATACAAAAAATTAGCCAGGCGTGGTGGTGGGCACCTGTAGTCCCAGCTACTCGGGAGGCTGAGGCAGGAGAACGGTGTGAACCTGGGAGGCGGAGCTTGCAGTGAGCTGAGATCGCACCACTGCACTCCAGCCTGGGCGACAGAGCGAGACTCCATCTCAAAAAAAATAAACAAATAATAATAATAATAATGAACAGGATACAACACGCTACTATACAGCAGAAGCACAATAAAGCTACCATTAATATCTATCATTATTGTAATTGTAGGACAGAAGTATATAACAGGTGGCCCGTGGGCTGTATGGGGCTAGCAGACAAGTCTTGTTTGGGCTGAAGAGCATTTTTAAAAATAAGTCTTCCTCGGCCAGGCGTGGCGGCTCACGCCTGTAATCCCAGCACTTTGGGAGGCTGAGGTGGGTGGATCACAAGGTCAAGAGATTGAGACCATCCTGGCTAACACCGTGAAACCCTGTCTCTACTAAAAATAAAAAAAATAAAAATAAATTAGCTGGGCGTGAGGCTGAGGCAGGAGAATGGTGTGAACCCGGGAGGCGGAGCTTGCAGTGAGCCGAGATTGCGCCACCACACTCCAGCCTGGGCGACAGAGCGAGACCCCGTCTCAAAAAAAAAAAAAAAAAAAGGTTCTTCATTTCCTAATGGGATTACACATAAAACTCGATATTTTCAGATTCTCTTGATAAATGAGGTTTGCCATCTCAAGGTCAACATTCCTGCCTGTGAAGAACCAGCTGGGCTAGGCGTGGTGGCACACGCCTGTAATCCCAGCATTTTGGAAGGCCAAGGCAAGAGGATCACTTGAGCCCAGGAGTTTGAGACCAGCCTGGGCAACGTGGCAAAACCCTGTCTCTACAAAAAAATAAAAAATTAGCCAAGCATGGTGGCACATGCCTGTCATCCCAGCTATTTGGGAAGCTGAGGCAGGAGGATGGCTTCAGCCCAGGAGATTACGGCTGTAGTGAGCCATGATCGTGCCACTGCACTCCAGCCTGGGCAAGTGAGCAAGACTCTTTGTTTCAAACAAACAAACAAGAGAACCAGGTAGGACCAAGCAGCAGTTCCCAGTTCAGAGAGGGCAAGAGCTCTCCATCTGCCACAATCCACACCCCTCCCTGGAGCCTCACACCCAGCCTGACTCCACTCATTTATGTACCCGTGTGGGCCACACAAAATCTGAATTTCGGCCCTCTAGGCTAGATGTTTAATCCACCTTTGACAAAACTAAAAAGAGCCTTGGTACTTACCTTGTGGCTATCTCCAGTCCCTGACTCCCACCAACAGGGTCCCATTTTGGCCTCCAAATTCTCTCCAGTAAGGCCGGGCCTCCCTTTGGGCTGCTCTCGCCTCCTTTCTCTGGCTTCATGCATGAGGGACAGGCCCTCTCGGATGTTGGCAGGGGGCCCCTTCTCTGAGTAGGCCCTCTTGATATCCAGCGGCGCCCGTCCAGAGTCACGTGGGTGGTCAACCCACTGGGCCGAACTGCCCTCCTCTCCCCGCCCGGTGGATTTCCTTGGGGTCCCTTTCTTCTGGTCAGTGAGGGGCGATTTCGGTGACACTCTGACCCCACTGCCTGGATCCTCCCGAGCAGAGGGCTTTGATTCAGCCAGGTAATTCTGACACTTTGCAACGTGATGCTTACTGGCAAAGGCCTTTCTGTCATCCTCAGCGAACCCCAAGGTTTTTTTCCTGGGATCTGCAGAGATAGGAGAGCCCCTCCCTGGATATTTTTCAGAAGAAGCCGAGGGTGGCAGAGCCCAGAAGAGAGGACTAGATGTGGTGCCCATGGCTGTCTCCGAGGTCTCTGCTGGCTGCTTGCCTAAGCCAGGAGTGAAACTATGGTTTATTTCGGCAGAGCTGGCCGCTTTCCAGAGACCCCCAGTATCGGGCACCTCCTTCAGGCTCCTCCTTCTCTGCTCCACCCCACCTGGCTGAGCAGGCCTATCCCGAGGCAATGTACTGGGCTCTGCTGTGGGACTCCTCCTCCTCTCCTGAGCCTCCCCAGGGACTTTCAGCGACAGCTCCTGGTACTCAGCCATCAGGGCGTCAATGTCAAGAACGCTGGATCTGTACCCGTCTCTGATTTTACCTGGGAACGTCTCACTGATCACATCAGTCTTCCTTCTCACAGGGAGATCTTTTGGGCGACTCCTCAGAGTCGGGGTGGTTTGGGGAGCTTCACCGCTGGGGGAAATCTTGTTCGCACTTTCCTTCCAATCGTTTTGAGGACGAGGGCCATCTTCTGATCCCCGATGACTCCATAAGGCATCCACATCAATGATTCTTCCATTGAAAGGCTCCAGACTCCTGGCCCCAAGAGATGATGGACGGTCTGTTGGCTTCAGAGTTTTTAAAATGCTTGCATTTTCATGCTCTCGTCCCTTCGTCCAGTTTTTACTGCCTGCCATCTCCAATGCCTCTTCATGACCAAGGGAAACCAAAGTGGATGTTAAAGAATGAGGAGATGGGGGTGGAGTGATTTTTCTAGAATGTTCCAGCAAGTTTTCAGCCCCTGACAGAACCACACCCTTTGCCTTTTGAGTACTGGGAATCTGATAGGTGACTGCAAAAAATGTCGCCTTGGGTTCCACAGGTGACCCTTGCTTCACTGTTGGGGAGGTCTGATCCCGTGAAGCGCCTGGGTTCACCTCCTGGGTCTCCACCATGTAGTGGGATAGTTGAGGTTTTCTTAAGGCACTGGCTGTGGGGCTCACATAATCTGTTCGTCTGTGCCCCACATGTGGAGAGTCCTCTGGGACGAGAGAACTGAACGTATCAAACTTCACGTTGGGGGGTAAAGTCCGCCGCCGCCATCTGTCCATTCTCGGGTCCATGGGGCTGGCTTTCCGCATTTTGACTTCAAGCTGTGGCACCTGGGCCGGCCTTGGATCACCCTCCCTGGCAGCTACAACGAAGGGCCCTTTCTGCACAGCAAATGCATCCGGATGTGTTCGTGCTTGGGAGTCAGAAGGCTCATTCGAAGGCCTGGAAGGAGGATCTAGGGGGCATCCCTGGGGTGGGCCCCTTGCTCCCTCTCCTGGCTTGCTTCTGGCCCCTTCTGGCCCCTCATGCTGGCTTTCCCAGACGGCAGCCTTGACAGCCCGGACAGAGGTGGCCCCGGGAGCACAGTGCTCTTCACTGACCCCCATGGTGGCTTTGTGCGAGCTCCCCACCGCCCCGCCTGTCCATTTGGGCGACGAGCAATTGCCCCCAGACTTCGGCCCACTAGCCTCAGGCATGCCTCGAGCTTCCCAAATCAAACTGGCCCTTTGGACGGACCCTGCCTGACCTTCCAAACCACACTCCAGGTCAGCAGGGGTGACCTCCCGGGACAGCTGCCTGTCTTTCAGTGAGAGCCAAGACCTGCGGCTGCGGAGTGTGACCGCTTTCTCCTCCGGTGCCGGGGAGACGGCCTCGCTGTGCACACGCTCCCCCACTGCATACACAATGTCATACCTGGGCTCAATCCTCTGCGATGGGGGAGGATTTTCCCAGTGTTTGAGGAAGGTGTTATTATTGCGGTTTTCAGCCAAAGGGTATTTTTCCCGGAGAGGTGTGTGAAACGGTCTCAGTTCACCGTTCAAAAGGGCGGTTCGTCCCAATTTCTCCATCTCAGGATTGTCAAACCCTTTGGCGTTCTCCTTTTTGAGTTTTGTCATGTCTGGTGGGTCCCTGCCCAGCCAAGAGCCCATCTCAGGCCTCGGCCTGGGTTCTGAGACACAGGCATTGGCCATGTCACCAGGGGGCGTGGTGCAGAGACAATGTCCAGACTGGTCAGCCACTGTGTGTCTCTCCACATGGTGCTCAAACACTGTGGCCCACACAGTCTGGAAGCTCCGATCATCTTCTGGAGTGATGTCAGAAGGGCAAGGCGCCTCCACTGAGCTTCCACTGCGGCAGCTGTCGGGGTCTTGGTTAGAGCTAACCTTCCGCTCCGTCTGCCTGGACTTCTCCCGGAGTGTCCCAGGCTTCCAGGGGCTTCCATCCAAACCATGTCCCTCCTTTTGCTGGAAAGAAACAAAAAGAGAAAGAAACACCTCAATGTTAAAGGATTCGAGATGGAAAGGAAAAAGTGGAGTGATTGAAAGGGCTGCTTGTATAATTAAAACAATGAAATACCACAAAATCAAAAAGAATGAACACACCCAGTGTGGGCGAGGATATGGGGAAATGGACACTCAGATACTGTTGGAGAGAATATAAATGAACCCGACTTTGGGCAATGCAGTGTATCTATCCTGATGTTAAAATACTCATTTCCTTTTATCCAGCCAAGTTCCTCCCAGGACTCTTTGACCACATGTACAAGTCTACACGAACAAGAAAGTTGAGACAGTACCATTGGCGTAAGCAAAAGAACACAGAAACAACCTGAATGCGCATTGGAAGGGCATTGGCTAAATTTCAGTCATCTCCAAACGATGGACTAGTGCACAGGCATTGGTTACCATAGAAAGAGGCAGATCCCACCAGGTGTGGTGGCTCATGCCTGTAATCCCAGTACTTCGGGAAGCTAAGATAGGAGGATTGCTTAAGTCCAGGAGTCCCAGACCAGCCTGGGCAAAATAGTGACACCTCATCTATACCAAAAAAACAAAATCTTTTAAAAGGAATTAAAGGCCGGGTGCAGTGGCTCAAACCTGTGATCTTAGCAGTTTGGGAGGCTGAGGCGGGCGGATCACCTAAATTCAGGAATTCGAGACCAGCCTGGTCAACATGGTGAAACCCCGTCTCTACTAAAAATACTAGCCAGCTGTGGTGGCACACGCCTGTAGTCCCAGCAACTTGGGAGGCTGAGGCAAGAGAATTGCTTGAACCTGGAGGGCGGAGATTGCAGTGAGCTGAAGTTGTGCCACTGCACTCCAGCCTGGGCGACAGAGTGAGCCTCCGTCTAAAAAAATAAATAAATAAAAGGAATTAAATAC
Organism: Piliocolobus tephrosceles; assembly: GCF_002776525.5. Taxonomy (NCBI): domain Eukaryota; kingdom Metazoa; phylum Chordata; class Mammalia; order Primates; family Cercopithecidae; genus Piliocolobus; species Piliocolobus tephrosceles. The sequence continues at coordinate 5,703,896 of NC_045452.1, forward strand.
TGATTCATGCTACATCGTGGATGAATTTTGAAAATATTATGCTAAGCAAAAGAAGCCAGTCAAAAAGCTACATGTTACAAGACTCCATTTCTATACAGCACATATATATAAATGTAAAAGTATATATATAAAAATATATATATATATACATACATCATAGGTTAATCCATAGAGACAGAAAGTGGATTAGTGGATGCCTGGGAATGGGCGATGAGGACACAAGGTTTCCACTTGAGGTGACAGAAGATTCTGGAACTAGATAGTGGTGATGCTTGAACAACACTGAAAACATCCTTAATGCCAGTCAGTTGTGCACTTTAAAATAGTTATAATAAGGGCAGGGGCACAGTTTGCTAACCCCTACTGTAGATGATGGAATGCCAATGAAGTGCTCTAAAAACATGACTGTAAACCTTTGTTTAAATATATACGTATACACACACACACACACATATATATATACACACACACATATATATACATTTTTTTTTGAGATGGAGTCTCGTCCTTTCACCCAGGCTGGAGTGCAATGGCACGATCTTGGCTCACTGCAATCTCCACCTCCCAGGTTCAAGCGATTCTTCTGCCTCAGCCTCCCGAGTAGCTGAGAGTGCAGGCATGCACCACCACACCCAGCCAATTTTTGTGTGTTTTTAGTAGTGATGGCGTTTCACCATGTTGGCCAGACTGGTCTTGAACTCCTGGCTTCGAGTGCCACCCACCTCAGCCTCCGAAAGTGCTGGCATTACAAACACGAGCCACCGCACCCGGCCTGTTTATATATAT